>NC_079168.1:80592939-80892939 GCF_947568905.1 Ostrea edulis
AACAATTTTTTTTATCTACAACCTATCCTCATCCTTATGCATAAGTTTGGTGATAATTTGCCAAGTGGTTCTTGAGAAGAAGATTTTTTAGCAACCACTACTTTTGTTTGCATTTTCCTAATTATCTCCCCTTGTTAAAGGGTCACAACCCTAGTTTTAGTAAAAATGAAAGCCCCTGGTCCAAGGATACCCTGTGACAAATTGGACAAAAATTGGCCAAGGGGTTCTTGAGATATAGCCCTTTTCCCAAAAAGTTGACGCACACCGCACACCAGACATATGGCCATATGATTAGCTCTTTGAGCCTTCGGCTCAGAAGAGCTAAAAAGTTATGGTCATGGTTAAATCTTTTGCTGACAAAACAGACAGACCTTAAACTATATTCCCCCGAATCGCTGATTAAGGGATCATAAAAATCTTTTAGTTTCTCCTTTTCCTTCAATTATCACTTTAAAACAGCAAACTTAAAACAATACAATAATTTTATTCACTTTTTCTTCTTCTTGTGAAATGTATGCGTTTTTGATTTAATAGAATTAACGAGAGATGAAATGCTCTCCGAGTCCAGCTTCTTGGATTTCACTGACGATCCAGCTTTGCTGATGTCTGTGTCTGCCTTCCGTTTTCCTACAGAGGCATTCACAGTTTTTGATGTCTGCCCTGACATTCTTCGTTTCATTTTTTCTTCAATAATGGCATCCATAGCCCTAGACTTTTTGAATTCTGGAGCTGAGGGATCGATGTTGTATAAATGGGAATCAAAAATCGCACCAAATCTGTCATCTTCCACATTTATCTGAAATCAGAGTTTATTACAGGTCATTTTATCATGTTAACCTGTCCCAACATTTAATACCAATGACAAAATAAGGATATTAACCATTTATCTTGATATAAACTATTTTTTGAAAAGGATCCATCTTTTATAGGAACATTCTTTCATTTTTACTGTTTTCCCATGCACTTTGCATGAGAATTTCAAACACAAAATAAAACGTTTCAAAAAACATGTTACTTAAGGTGGAATAACCCAGCAGAGAAATCTCTCTGGTTAAAGAGTGGAGGGTATGTACAATATTTTTAAATTGAAAATTTACTTTATTTGGTCAAAAAGTGCAATTTTAGTAGAAAGTAATCTGAAAAAATGTAAAACCCCTGCTGGACTCGAACCCATGTTCTACAGATCAGCAATCAACATGTTAACCTGAGCTGCAGACGATTAGATTTAAAAGGAAAATACAAATATTGCAGATATTTATATCTTCATTCATGTTTTAAAATGAAGTCAGCCATTATGATGATGTAGTATAAGTCCTTAACAGGTTGAGAAGATTGGGCTATATGTACATAAATACAGTTCATAAAATGAACACATCTCATCCACACACATACCAGGAACTCCTTCTCCTTCTGTTCCTGTGATAGCTTCTTCCTCTTCTTGGATTCTTTCATGATCGACTTGAGACTAAAATGTTTCCTGTTGTCGGTCTCTTCATCCATCATTAACAACTCCAGCTCCCTCTACAAAAACCATACAATGGTGTAAACTACAATTGTAGTGATGTATAACATTCAACAGTTCTCTCTACAATCACAAAACAAAATGCCATACAATGCTCGAGGATCAAATTCTATTTTTAGATGCATGGAAGTTAAGGCCATGAGCAAATAAGTAATCAAAATATGCAAAATCAACAATTTTGATTTTAGAATCAATAATTCATCTCTGGTATATTCTGACAGGGGTCTGTGTTGGCCCAACTCTTAATCTTGTATTCTTTATGGGAATTATGAGATTGATCACTATTCATTTTCTTCAATTTTTTCATTCAACTTATACGAGACGGTTTTCCTACAGATGCATGAATGACCAAAGTACACGGTATGATGGCATGTGATGACGTCAATCAATGTAGTGCAAGGGTATGTGGTGGAAAATTATCTGCAATTCTTGTGGAACTTAAAGTTGAATAAGACATACTGCAATGTTACTGCTGCACAAATCCTGGGAGTGACCCTGTTTGATGGTTATTTGTGTAAAGTCACTAAACATAAGTCACTTAATTTAAGTTACTAAACCTATGACACTAGACCTAAGTCACTTAACCTAAGGCACTAAGTTTATAGCTTAATATACTCCAACGGTACATATGTATAGTTTTCCTGTAAATTTTGCATTTTTATGATTTCATTTGGAATATGTTTTACAGTGAGACCATAGAGTCGAGCAAAGACACTTTACATATTGCAACAACGACATTAGACATTTAATCCGACTATTTATTTAACGTGGGAAATACAATCCAGTCAATGTAAACAGTGCATTGTGATGTCATATCAACTGCAATTTTTTCTTCTTTCAAACCAAGCAATTATCATCAACAACAAAACATTCGAAGGTATGAAAAAGCTTGTTTGGAATTTAAAACCGTTTTGGTACTTTCCAAATTACTTATCTATCTAATTTACAGGGTTATCAATGAAGTGTACCCAATGACAGCAACATTTTTCCGGAAGCATTAAGGGTAATCCCCATCATTTTTCAGCTGATGAAGAGCAAATCATATGACTCACATGTAATCATTAGAGTTAGCTCCCTATAAAACTCCTATTTATAACCTTATCTCACATGCTTACTGCTCTCAGCTTCAGGGATTGGTGCTTGTACGATATTAAGTACACAATCCCATTTCTATGGTGTCTTTCATTATAGATTTCCCTGTGTTGTTCATCTATTATGTTACAGTACAAACTACAGACAGAATAATCTAGCTGACATTCTGCTGCTGTATGTGTCAGTTCAATAGAATTATCTCTGCCGAGCTAAATATTTTGCCGAGATTAATACCAATTTCTACTGTTTCTGTCCACAATATATACCTCCTTCTCGGGATCCCCAGTTTCCAATGCCTTGTCTTTTCTTTTCTTCCGTCTTGTATTTTTCGACACTGTAATAGAGATCAAGATCTTGCAAAAACTTATCTTTTTTTTTAATTGCACGTCTTTATTTCATGTGCAGACCTTAGCAAATGTATATTCATTTGTTGAAAAGATGAAATGAATGAAATTTTAATTGAATTTGATCCACGAATATCAATATTCAGCAAAGTTCAGAAGCAGAACAGACTCTCAAACAATAAGCGACTGTAAGCTTTTTATATAACATGTATATAAGTGTAGTCTGTAGTCACATTATCAATGTATAAAGTGTAGTCTAGGCACACTACTTACCTTTTGATTTTTTCCCTGCGTCTTTCTCGTCATCACTGTCCAGTTTCTGCCTGAAGAATGGATCATCGCCTACATCACCTGGTAATTCATCATCACTGAAGGCTGATTGGTCATCTCCTGTTTCTTTATTACTGGCTGTCTGCTTAACAGGAAGAATAGTCATGTTTTAAAAATCTATTGCTGGTCCAGTCCTTCTCTCTTTCTGTCTCACTTTTCTATTTTCCCCTTTCCTTTTTCTCCATTTGCTGTTTCTCTCTCTCTCCCTCCTATTTCCCCTTCCCTCTTCTTCATTTGGTCTTTCTCTCTCTCACCTCTATTCTCTCTACAGATCTCTCTCACCTTCCTATTTCCCCTTTCCTCTCTCTTCATTTGTCGTTTCTCTTTTTTCTTCCTTAGATACTGTTGCCATGGAGTCTGGTCCTTGGTTTCCTCCTTATGTTTGACCACCTTCTCCATGGTCTCCTTTAACCCTGCAACGAACATTAATTTTACTCCGACTAGTGATGTACCGATTATCGCCGACTTTCGATTGTCGGTCGCTATAACTGAAACGATGTGAATAATCGATTGCCATTTTGAAAATCGAAAATCGCCGACATCGGTATTTTTTTTTTTAATAATACGAATATTCCTGCCGCGACTTAACTAAAATCCAAAATCGCTGACGAAGCTGAATCATCCTATAAAATTGAATATTGTTTTAATGTCCCTCTTGAGAATCTTTCACTCATATGGAGACATCACCATTGCCGGTGAAGGGCTGCAAAATTTAGGCCTATGCTCGGCGCTTACAGTCTTTGAGCAGGGAGGGATCTTTATCGAGCCACACCTGCTGTGACATGGCCCGGGGCCTCGGATTTTGTCTCTTACAACAAGCAAGGGGTATTGAGGGTCTATTCTATACCGGATCCCATAAGAACAACAAAAGTCGAGAAATCTACCCATATCCCGGGAAAACAAAATCGAAATTATGGGATTATTAACTTCAAATTTCTAATGATTTTAGACGTCTCCATGTGAGTGAAAAATTGCCGAGAAAGACGTTAAACAAGGTACAATCAATCAATCTTATGATTTTATTCTAATTAATTTAATATTTTGGGTAAAAAAAAAAGTAAATTTAATATATTTATGCCATAAAGTTAAAATGAATAAAATTCGATTATTTTTCCATTAATCAATCGAAAACGTGCATCCAATTAATCCGATCATCGATTAATTATTTTTTCCCGAATGCCCATCACTAACTCTGACCATTGACAACTCATAATGAAGCCAGCTAATTACTTTAAAACTCCTCAAGTTCCAACACAAATACAGTATCTACAGATATAACATTCTTTCTGAATCCGTTGCACCATCCTACATCCAAAGATATCCTGGAAATTGATGTCAATGAGTTGTATTGTGTTTCAAGAACATCACATGTAATCAACATTTTGTTTCAATCTTTCCAGGAATAAAGAAATTCTAATTAAAACTCTAAACTTGACAACTATAAGTAAAGGATATAAGCCAAAAACTGTCCATTCTGTGAGAGAAAGAACTGATCGAAGCCCGTAGGGCCGAGACCAGTTCTTTCTCTCACAGAATGGACAGTTTGAGGCTTATATCCTAATCAAAACATTACATCTTTTGTTCTAAGAATGAACAATCTCAGGTAAACCCATTGAGAATGATAATTATGAATAAAGCTATTTTGAATAATCTGACAATATAACCAGTCTTGCGTAGAAATCTGTTTCTTTTGTTCACTTATTGGACAGTGTCAGGTGAGTAGTCTTCTACTGCAGGTTTTATATTCACTCACTCTATAGTTCTGAGCCATATCAACATGTCTTCCTCTGATGGGGAGAGCATTCTCATTGCAGTCAAAATTTAAGGATTTTAGTAAAAGTATTGCAAATATTCTGGATATGGAGGGTGAAAAAGTTATGAAGCCAAATTTTGATCTGAAAAGTATTGTGTTTTCGAATATTTGGATGAGGAAATAATTAACGCCAGCCAACAGAACCCAATACACCTATCTCGTGAAGTAAAATTATTGATGAAAGCGAAAATAATAATTCAGAATTAGGATATGCTAATAAAGAAAACATAAAAAAGCGTTGTGAAGAAGTTTCGAAATGTGCCTCTGAATCCAGCGAAATTCAAATACAGTATGGAAATATGTCTTTCAAATTTAAGTTTTGATGCGATATAGTAATGGCCAATGGAATTAAAAAATTGTGAATCTTACGAGTTGAAGCAGAGAATTCTACTAAAGGGAAATATCATTTTTAAGTGTTTCAGTGATTTTTCCGATATCTGTGTTGATTCTTACTTGTAGGGAATTTAAAATTAAATTTGTATCTCTTTGACAAATGTATTGTCTTTCTCTTATTTTTAGCCTACCTGTAGATGTCTAATAAGTTATTGGGTTTACCTGTAGGTGTCCAATAAGTTGACAATTACTGTCCATTATTTTTAAGAACGGACAGTATCTGTCCATTCTTAAAAAATAATGGACAGCAATTGTCAACTTATTGGACACCTACAGGTAACCTTTTCACTACAAGTAGACTTTCTTCTATATAAAAGCCTAAAAAGACAAAGGATTGCGTAACAAAAATGTTTTAAAAGAAAACTAAATCTTCCTGGTCTCCCATAACACTCTAAATCTGAAAACTGTAAAAGAAAACTAAATTTCTTTCCACTGTAATTCATACGAGAAATCTTGTTCAATGCTGTTTTACAAACTTTGTCTCTGACATTTACATTGGAGTACATACTGTACATGTAGCAGCTTCAATTTTAATCAAAGAACTGAAAGTGTTAATTTTTGGTGAATGTTTTACAAGTAACTGCCAAGGGGTGGAATATCATGAGAAAATATGATGTATGAGGGAAATATGAAGTTTTACTCTCCCTGTCTAGACCAATCAGATAATTCGTTGTATAGAATTATCATACTGATATATAACAAAATCCTTTGAATGCTATGATAGGTCTGAACAAGTATTGTTCTGGTTGCTATGGTTACCTGGTTCCCATGTGACCTCCATCTTGATATCTTTCTTTTTCTTCAGGTTTTTGTCATCGTCCAGGGACTGCAACAAGCTGCGATATTTCTTAATCTGACTCTCCTCACTGTCATCTTCAATATCATCTTCCTTGTCATCAGCACTTACAACAGGCCTGTCATCCTCTGTCATAAATAAATACTTATCGTTAAATATTAACAAAATGACATGCAGATATGTTTTTCCGTAATGAATTTCAATGAGATCTCCGAGGTGTCTTTCACCTTCCTCTTCATCAGAGCTGGATGCCAGATAAGCCTGGAAATCTTCTTCATTGACATCATCTGTCTTCTTTTTCTTTCCTTCTGACGGGTTCCTCATGGTCACTTTAATTCTGTCCTGGTCTGTTTCATCCCAGGTTAAATTCACCTGAATCATTTAGAAAGAATTTTTCAGTGACTCTTAAATACAAGAACAACAAAATTATTTTGATCTAAGCCCCCCCCCCCCCCCCCCATATCTAACCAATAAAGAAATAGAATATACATGCTAACGAGTTTCATGAAGTATGCCGGTGTGAAGCACTGCAGTTCATACTTCCTTTATTTTAAAAAATAAAATTTATTTCTTAATTATACCAATTAGAAATAGATATGTGGGCATTGTCAGCAATGAAAACATACAAGTTATCAATATCACATCCACTTAATGCGCATAACGTCGCTGACCTTTGACTGGGCCAGGGCAGTCGACACGAACAGGGACGGGTTGTAAGTTGCAGGCATCTCTGTACACTCGGACTTTGATTCTTCTGTAAACTCCATTTCATCTGGGATAAACCTGTGGAACAGCACGAACAAATCATTACTTGTTATTTATACCCTGTATTTGTTCCATTTTCTACTCTTGCAAATAGTTTCTCTCCATTTTAAATTCACCCTGATGCAGTTGTGATAAAAGAGACAAAATGAATTCACCCACTGACAAAGTGAGATGACGGTGTAAATAGAATAGAGGCGGATATTTCCCTGTATACAGTAAATTAAAGCAGGCCAATCAGCTACTCAAATATTAACGTCCATATTGGACCACACAAAACATTCGTCATACTGACCTAATATTAAAATCATGATATTTTGTTCCATTAAGCATATATATAGATCTAGGGATGTACAGACCCCCCCCCCCCCCCCCCCCCCCCATTTCTACATCTACATCTAAAGACATTATTTTCAACAAATTAATGTCAGTTTGACAGTATATAAATATTGCATGTACCGTAGTTGAGGGTAACATTAATAATTTTCACCCCGAGAAACCATTGTCAACCGAGGACTGTATCTCCTCTGCTTGTAACAAAGAACAGATATCATTTATGGACTTTTTAACCCTTCAGTGGCATCATAGGGCCTTCAAGGACCAACAACCTGCAAAATTTTTCTGACTTTTTTTTTTTTTATTCTGACAGCCATTTTGACTACAGTGAAGGTGATGAAAGAAATATTTTACTGAAAAGGATGGCACAGTTTCGAGCAGACAGCCAATTAAGCACAGACCAAAACTTCACATCACAATGTGATGAAGGACTCAGTTCAAAAATGGATAGATACCAATCATATCAGCAGCATTCAAGAAATGTTCAAACTCTTTATTACTCCGCATATGATAGGTAGTATTGTTGAACATACAAATTATGAAGGTAAAAAGAAGACGGTACAAACCCTAAACATGTATGGAAGCCAACAGACGGTACAGTGATGTGAGCCGTGATTGGCACACCAAAAACAACATGGTAGATGACAGCCAGTTGTAGAGTAAGGGCTCTGGGGCTCCAGTTCTCGGTTGCGCGTTATTCCATAGGAAAACGATTTAATGAGTTTTAGGATTTGACAAGGAAACGAGAGAAACCCAGATTTGCTCCTATCCATACTCTTCTGGATCATTACAGACATTCATGAGTTAACCCAACCATTGATGAATATGTACATAATAATTTTATTCCAAATTCATATATCATTTACAATAAAATGGGAAATGAGTTCAATGTGAAACAAACAAAACCATATGATATGCTTCGATTTTTGACAAAGATAATAAGCAAAATTTATTTTTGAGAAAATTTCTCCAAATACCTGAATTACATTTGTGCAGGATATTTCTAAACAGAAAAAAATATATTGATGTGCAAAAAGTATGGAAAACTGAGTATTTGCATCAACTTTTCCAAGTCCAAGGGTCATAACTCAGCCAAAAAAAATCAATGGGCAACAACTTTAAAGTTGATCTGTAGCTTTTCATGGTAAAGCAATGCACCAAAATATCAAATGAATATCTGCTAGCATGACGAAATAAAGTGCGGAAAACTGAGTATTGGAATTAATTTTCTAAGTCCAAGGGCCACAACTCAGCAAAATTCAATGGACCTGAGCAAATTTCGAACTATCTGCAGCTTTTCATGGTAAAGCAATGTACCAAAATATCAAATGAATGTCTGCCATAACTCAGCAAAAGTCAATGCACCGGCTCATCATGGTAGAGCAATGTATCAAATATGAAATGAATATCTCCAAGCATGACAAAAAACCGTGAGGAAAACTGATTTCCTGGACTGACAGTTGGACATAGCGCACACCTAAATTCCCCTCTGGCTTCGCTGTTAGGGGACTGATAACTAATAATTTTTGCCTAATAACTCTGAAGTCAATTTAGTAAGTGAAGTTAATTAGTGAATCTATTCTATAACACATAATGAATTTTTATAAAGAACAAGAGTACTGCCAACAGTACATAATACACCCGTGAAAAGCGAATATAGGGTGTTTTTCTTACACCATGATTTGTAGAACTTGTCTTCAAGAAGTATCAGCAATCATCAGGGTGTGATATACTTTCTTTGCATAAAAAAACAAGACCAATCATGTACTCTTTATGTAATATTTTCACTTGGCATAAGATGTATGTGTACCAAGTTTAATGGTCCTTGCCCCAACGAATCGGTCTGCATCCAGCTACTATGACCTTGACCTTAAGAAACAATAGGCATCCTCCACTTGGTATAAAGTATGTGCACAAAGTTTGACGGTCCTAGCCTCAACAGTTCTGTCTGTATACTGCCTACAAGGTTTTAATTGCACACATGGGTCCTTCCATTTGTACATCGGTAAAAGGCCGACAGACCAATGCTAATTTGAAACATTGCAGGACTCATGATCTTACCTGAGATCGAGTTTGGTAGAGCTGGACTCATATTCCATGCCATCACACTCCTCATAAATCTTACTGGCGGTTTCTATGGAGTCTGTTTCCACGACAGCATAGTAATATTTCAGCCGATTCAGCTGGTATTGGCGTAATTTCTCACGGTGGTAACGAGTTCCTATGAGAACATAAGATTTCAAAAGACATTAGATCGTTACTCAGTGAAATGTTTTAAAAGACATGGATTTAGATCAAAGCACAGCCTTTGGTTTGGATGCTTGATCCACAACTGGGAGGCCAGAGTGATTCTTGATATCAGAGCCACATCAAACCTAAGATGTTTAACATACAAAGAATGTTTCTCCACCACACATTAGAAGTAAGAATCACAGTTTTTTGGATATGACCTTAAAAATGTAGGTCTTGTGTCCTGGTAGGCATTGATAGAATAAAGAACCCTCACTGCTACAGCCATGCACAGGACAAATTTTGTGGCACTTCACCTACAGCTGGTGATGTCTCCACGTGAGTAAAAAATTCAATGTAAAACGACAGAAAAACAAACAAATCCTTCAAAACAAAGCCTTAAGGAGTATATAGAATTCACCCTGTTTGTCTGTCTATAAAGCCTTGAGGAGTATATAGAATTCACTCTGTCTGTCTGTAAAGCCTTGAGGAGTATATAGAATTCACTCTGTCTGTCTGTAAAGCCTGGAGGAGTAAATAGAATTCACTCTGTCTGTCAAGCCTTGAGGAGTATATAGAATTCACTCTGTCTGTCTGTAATGCCTTGAGGAGTATATAGAATTCACTCTGTTTGTCTGTCTGTAAAGCCTTGAGGAGTATATAGAATTCACTCTGTCTGTCTGTCTGTAAAGCCTTGAGGAGTAGATAGAATTCACTCTGTCTGTAATGCCTTGAGGAGTATATAGAATTCACTCTGTTTGTCTGTAATACCTTGAGGAGTATATAGAATTCACTGTTTGTCTGTAAAGCCTTGATTATATAGAATTCACTGTCTGTCTGTCTGTAAAGCCTTGAGGAATAGATAGAATTCACTCTGTTTGTCTGTCTGTAAAGCCTTGAGGAGTATATATAATTCATTCTGTTTGTCTGTCTGTCTGTAAAGCCTTGAAGAGTATAGAAATCATTCCATTTTTCTGTCTGTGCAGTAGTGTTCCTGTCGTAACTTTGCAACAAGGCAGCATTAAGGTGGTTCTCTACATCATCATAATGGCTGACTTCCTTTTAAAACAGGGATGAAAATATAAATAGCAATATTTCTCTTTTCATTTCTAATTTCATTGCCCAGCTGAGTAGCTCAGTAGGTTAGCACGTCTACTGCTGAACTGTAGATCGCGGGTTCAGGGCCAGCAAGGATTTTAAATTTTTTTTAAAAATTGCTTTCCACTTAAAATGCATTTTTTAACTAAATAATGTACAATTTGTGAGTTTTAAATTTCAAAATATTGTTGTACATATCCTCCACTTTTCATCCATATCAAATTGTTCTGGTGTAGCATACCTCCTTAAGTTCTGTAAGGATCCGGGTTAGAATAGAACCTCAGTGCCCCCCTTGCTTGTCGTAAGAGGCGACTAAATGGGGTGGTCCTTTGGATGAGACCGCAAAAACCGAGGTCCCGTGCCACAGCAGGTGTAACACGATAAAGATCCCCCCCTGCTCAAAGGCCATAAGCACCGAGCATAGGCCTAAATTTTGCAGCTCTTCACCGGCAGTGGTGACATCTCTATGAGTGAAATATTCTCGAGAGGGGCATTCAACAATATTCAATCAATCAACCATACCTCCTTAAATGCTTATACTTGATATGAAGATTATTTATCTTTTATATTTATCTTTAGACAGGACCACAATGTAAACTAGTTTATATAACTAATTGTACAATCCTGTATAGATAAAGGATATTATTATTATTTATAACTTAAGTGTCTTTCATGACTCTGATCCACAGTAATTTAGACAAAGTCAAGGTCATTGGGAGAAAAAAAATGTTTGCATGCCATATCTTTATATGAAAGCAATACATGGAATAAGTACTGGCATTTAATACAAATGATGACCCGAGGACATGTCATAACCCCCAGTACTCATATCAACTGGAGTATATCAGTCAACGGTGAAAAAAATTTCTGTCAAAGCAATACTAAATGTTGCTTATGAATTGAGAGGGTGTCATAAACTTCAATTAAGGTCATGTGGAGAAGGTCAAGGTCTCTCAGAGAAAAATTCAAAATTCTTGTATAGGCCATAACTTTCTGATAACATTTGATATAAATGTTGTTCCAATATTTTCATAGGAACACTTCTAGTATACCGGTCCCCAAAATATGGCGCTAAAATGTGTGCCGCCGAAGGCGGTTTAGTATATATATACGATCGCGTTAGCGATCAGTAAAATTGCTAAAACGGAAAAAAATCACAAAAATAAGCCCAAATTCGAATTCCTTGTAAAAAATGAAGTTTAAAAAACTGTTTTTTAAATCAGTTTTTTAAATCCGAAATGAAAAATAATGCAAGAAGACGTACATTTTTTGTTGTAAAATAAATGGAATCCGTCGTTGAGCAAAATAGTCACGTGCGCTTTGTATGCGTAATTCTCATGAATATTCGTATGATACGACGTCACTGGTGTTGATGTAAACAAACTGAACAGCTGATTTGTGATGAAATGCCCCTAAAACTGAAAGAATTTTTTTCGATTTGTGCTGATGTAAGAGAGTTGATTAACTGGTTAATAGGATTATCTGTTTTGATAAATTTGGACGGCAAAATCTGTGGCAGCTGTGACAACAGGAAATTTGGATTAAGAAAGGATTCATCATATTCAAGTGACGGATTTGTATGGAGATGTTCTAACAAAACCTGCAACAAAAAAATTTCCATCAGGACTGGTAGCTGGTTCGAAAAGCACAAATTAACGCTGGAAAAAGTTTTGTTAATAACATATTTCTGGGTATACAAAGCTAGTGAAAGTTTCGTGAGACACGAACTTGAAATTGCAAGTCAAACTGTTGTTGATTGGTATAATTATTCCAGAGAAGTGTGTACCTGCATTTTAGAGAAGAATTCAGAAAAAAATAGGAGGCGTTGGAAAATTTGTTGAAATTGACGAAAGTAAATTTGGTAAAAGAAAATTTCACAAGGGACGGAAAGTTGACGGTGTCTGGGTTTTTGGTGGGATTAAAAGGGAGACGAAAAGGTGCTTTTTTACAACAGTGGCAGATCGAACACGAGAAACTCTGCTTGAAATAATAAAAGCCAACATACAGCCCGGTACAACTATAATTAGCGATTGCTGGAAAGCTTATGATATTCTTGATAAAGAAGGGTTCGAACATTTAAAAGTAAATCATTCTGTAAACTTTGTAGAACCCGATACAGGGTCACACACCAATACTATAGAATCTACTTGGCGTGCATTGAAAAAGTCATTACCGGTCAGCGGCACAGTTAAATCTCTGTACGATACTTATTTTAGTCAGTACTGCATCCGAAAAAAATATCTTACAGACTGCCAAGATCCATTCCTTAAATTTCTAGAACTCATTAAATCTGTATATGACCCCTCGATACTCGTACCCAATCTTACTTCATCAAAGCCAAAGGAACCCTTGATTGCCAAACAACGACTAGTTCTTCAACCCCTCGATCTGATTAATGCAAACAACAGCTTAGATGATTTTATGTTATAAGGTAAGAATTTTTTTAAAACTATATTTGACTTGTCGGGGGCTTTTATTTTTATCACACGATTTTCATTGCTCAGCATCCGAGGCGAAAATGCAAATGGCGGCGTGTTTACATTCCGCTTAGCAACGGCAAGGGAAATAACTGTTCATGTACAGTCGCGTGCTTCTGGGGACCGGTATACTAGAAACTTCCCTTTTCATATCCCTATACAACAATAATATTAATCTTCAAATAAACATTTATTTCTTACATTTATATTTCCTTATAAAACTGCATAATATATAAGTATAGGCTTTTGCGTCTAGTTGACAGAACATTTGCAATGTCATAGTGACTTCATCGAGAAATGAAAACAATGAAACAAATATTTACGACAGATAAAGCATTGGTAAATATCAATATTCAGTAGCATAATCCTTTAATGGGCATTCTGCCAATCACAACCATTGCATAAAACTGTTTTATTTGCATATCTGAAATGCTTTGAAACTTTTATTTTGAGGGTATATGAAATTTTTCATCAACACTGCAGCCAATACTTATTTTTACATGAATGACAAAGCCCCAGACTTCTGAATTTCTTTAAATGTTTACCCTGAGACTCATCATAATCATCATCATCTTCATCGTTTTCCTCATCCAACATGTTTTCGCTTTTGGATTGAACTAGTTCCGTCGGTCCTGATAAAGCCTCCTCCTTCATTCTCTGCAGTCCAAACTCTGATGGAAACACCTAAACATAACACAATATAAAACACTATAAAACTCTGACGGAAACACCTAAACATGACATAATTAAAACACTATACAACTCTGACGGAAACACCTAAACATGACATAATATAAAACACTATAAAACTCTGACGGAAACACCTAAATATGACACAATATAAAACACTATACAACTCTGACGGAAACACTTAAGTATGACATAATATAAAACACTATAAAACTCTGACGGAAACACCTAAACATGACATAATATATGTACAACACTATAAAACTCTGATAGAAACACTTAAATATGACACAATATAAAACACTATAAAACTCTGACAGAAACACTTAAGTATGACACAATATAAAACACTATAAAACTCTGACGGAAACACCTAAACATGACATAATATATGTACAACACTATAAAACTCTGACAGAAACACCTAAACATGACATATTATAAAACACTATACAACTCTGACAGAAACTCCTAAACATGACATAATATAAAACACTATAAAACTCTGACAGAAACACCTAAACATGACATAATATAAAACACTATAAAACTCTGACAGAAACACCTAAACATGACATAATATATGTACAACACTATAAAACTCTGATAGAAACACTTAAATATGACACAATATAAAACACTATAAAACTCTGACAGAAACACTTAAGTATGACACAATATAAAACACTATAAAACTCTGACGGAAACACCTAAACATGACATAATATATGTACAACACTATAAAACTCTGACAGAAACACCTAAACATGACATATTATAAAACACTATACAACTCTGACAGAAACTCCTAAACATGACATAATATAAAACACTATAAAACTCTGACAGAAACACCTAAACATGACATAATATAAAACACTATAAAACTCTGACAGAAACACCTAAATATGACACAATATAAAACACTATACAACTCTGACAGAAACACTTAAGTATGACACAATATAAAACACTATAAAACTATGACGGAAACACCTAAACATGACATAATATATGTACAACACTATAAAACTCTGACAGAAACACCTAAACATGACATATTATAAAACACTATACAACTCTGACAGAAACTCCTAAACATGACATAATATAAAACACTATAAAACTCTGACAAAAACACCTAAATATGACACAATATAAAACACTATACAACTCTGACAGAAACACCTAAATATGACATAATATAAAACTCTGACAGAAACACCTAAATATGACACAATATAAAACACTACACAACTCTGACGGAAACACCTAAACATGACACAATATAAAACTCTATACAACTCTGACAGAAACACCTAAACATGACACAATATAAAACACTATAAAACTCTGACAAAAACACCTAAATATGACACAATATAAAACACTATAAAACTCTGACAAAAACACCTAAATATGACACAATATAAAACACTATAAAACTCTGACAAAAACACCTAAATATGACACAATATAAAACACTATAAAACTCTGACAAAAACACCTAAATATGACACAATATAAAACACTATACAACTCTGACGGAAACACCTAAGTATGACACAATATAAAACACTATAAAACTCTGACAGAAACACCTAAGTATGACACAATATAAAACACTATAAAACTCTGACAGAAACACCTAAGTATGACACAATATAAAACACTATAAAACTCTGACAGAAACACCTAAATATGACACAATATAAAACACTATACAACTCTGACAGAAACACCTAAGTATGACACAATATAAAACTCTGACAGAAACACCTAAATATGACACAATATAAAACACTACACAACTCTGACGGAAACACCTAAATATGACACAATATAAAACACTATAAAACTCTGACAAAAACACCTAAATATGACACAATATAAAACACTATAAAACGCTGACAGAAACACCTAAATATGACACAATATAAAACACTATACAACTCTGACAGAAACACCTAAATATGACATAATATAAAACACTATACAACTCTGACAGAAACACCTAAGTATGACACAATATAAAACTCTGACAGAAACACCTAAATATGACACAATATAAAACACTATAAAACTCTGACAGAAACACCTAAATATGACACAATATAAAACACTATAAAACTCTGACAAAAACACCTAAACATGACATAATATAAAACACTATACAACTCTGACAAAAACACCTAAATATGACACAATATAAAACACTATACAACTCTGACAAAAACACCTAAATATGACACAATATAAAACACTATAAAACTCTGACAAAAACACCTAAATATGACACAATATAAAACACTATAAAACTCTGACAGAAACACCTAAATATGACACAATATAAAACACTATACAACTCTGACAGAAACACCTAAATATGACATAATATAAAACACTATACAACTCTGACAGAAACACCTAAGTATGACACAATATAAAACTCTGACAGAAACACCTAAATATGACACAATATAAAACACTATAAAACTCTGACAGAAACACCTAAATATGACACAATATAAAACACTATAAAACTCTGACAAAAACACCTAAACATGACACAATATAAAACACTATACAACTCTGACAGAAACACCTAAACATGACACAATATAAAACACTATAAAACTCTGACAAAAACACCTAAATATGACACAATATAAAACACTATAAAACTCTGACAAAAACACCTAAATATGACACAATATAAAACACTATACAACTCTGACAGAAACACCTAAACATGACACAATATAAAACACTATACAACTCTGACAAAAACACCTAAATATGACACAATATAAAACACTATACAACTCTGACAGAAACACCTAAGTATGACCGCCCAGCACCTAAAACCTTACCTTGACTGATCGGAGACTACCGCCTGTTGGTACAAATGAATGCAGTAACATAAAGATGTCCTGTGCCTTAATTCGGTCCCAGTCCATGTTACACATTGCAAGGCGACGACCCAGTTCCTCTGCCTGGGGGACATCTTTATCAAGCTCCCCCCAGCCATGATCAAACTCCTCTGTAGCAGTAAATGTACATTTGAATATCATGGTAATTCATTTTTATTCCTCAAGAGCTACTTTCAAACATATTTTGAATTCAAATGATATTTTTACAGACTGTCAATACAATATAAATATATTTCAGGAATCAATGTTTAATTTGTTGGGTGTGTGAGGTGATTAACTACAATGGAAAACGTGATGATTTGCATAATGCCATGGCTTTGCTGTTATACATGAATTATCACGCTTTCCATTGTAGTTATGCTAAAAGAAATAAATTACTTGGTTCTCAAGCCAATTTTGTCAAAAATTGATGAGGGAGGAAGCATTTTTTTCTTTTTATCAAATAAAAAACAGGCAAGGGGTGTGTTTTAAATTCAAAACTCACTATCTTCAATAGAATGAAACAATTCCAGCATAGAGCAAGCATCGGAAAAACCTCTCATGATGTCCTACGGCAGAATAACCAAAGTGCCTTTTCGTATCTCTACAGATATTAATGACATTGTGATGAAATATTTGGAACTACACAACCTTGCCGGTCATTGGCAAATTCTTTTAAATGTTTATGCAAATGTCAGGATGACTCATACTTAGTCAAACGTTTTGCTGATCAGAGTTTCTTAATGCAGTCAAGGATTCCAGATTTTTTTTGCATCAGAAAAGCACATTTATTTTATTCATTTAAGAATTAATGCACATTGTTTAAACAGATGATTGTGGTCCTGAGAACCACGTAATCTATTTTTTTAAGGCTTTAATTACCTCACATACCCAACAAACTACACAGTGATTCCTTACACTTATATTTGAAATAAAAATGAAATCAACAACAAAAAATACTGCCAAATAGAAATTGAAATATATGACATTCCATATTAATTTCCATAGTCCCTGTCCTCTGCCCTTTCAGTGGCATGCAAATGAGAAATATACAACATGTTGTACTAATGGGAAATCATTACATTGGAGCTTCAAATGGTTATCACAGAGAAAACAGTTAGAAATGTAAATCCTGTGTGTGAGAGACCTTGTTAAAACGTGTTCATCAGATAACACTTACCATGGTCATCTTTTTCCTCTTCACTGTCATCATCTTCAGAAGATGAGGATGTCTCCACATTACCTTCTCCCCGAGCTAGATCAGGACCTTCACCCCCACCTGTAATTAATCAGACTTCATCATCATCATCATCAGTAGTGAATCAGTTATAACCTTCACCCACACTTATAACAAATCTATCAAACTTCATCATCTTCATCAGTAAGCCAGGTATATCACAACCTTCACCAATGTCTGTAAATTAATCAAAATTGGCCTCCCCCCTGATTTATAAATTCAAACTTGCTCATGTTACAGGCAGATTGTGACAATCTGAATTTGCCTACTAATCCTATATATTTTTGCTACCAGTATCACTGAGAATGATTTTTTTTATTTTAGCCAAATGGATGAACGGACTCTTTATCTTCACCTACTAGTCATTTGTTCATATACAACTTATTTTACTTATTTTATTGTTATCTAAATAGCGTTTAGAGCAATACGGGTTTTACAGTTTACAAAACAAGAAACACAAATACCCCCGATAATGGCCAATTCTGAAGATTGCCAAGGTTACAAGGACAAATACCTTGGTATCAGTAGAAAGATCTTGTCACAAGAAATACTCATGTACAATATGAAAGCTCTAATATTTACCATTTAGAAGTTATGACCAATGTAAAAAAAAAAATTAAAAGTAGGTCAAATGTCAAAGTCAAAAGGTTTAGTACCAACGAAAAGGTCTTGTCACAAGGAATACTCATGTGAAATATCAAAGCTCTATCACTTACTGTTCAAAAGTTATTAGCAAGGTTAAAGTTTCAGACAGAATTACAGAATGACGGAATGACAGAATTACAGACAGGACAAAAACAATATGATCTTCGATCTCGGGGGCATAATAAATTTATCATTATTATGAAATACTGCGGTCAATTCTTGCTTCATATTGTGTCTTTGAACACTTTCTGTTTTTTGTTAAGTTCAATAGATAACATAACAGTGCTGTCTAATCAATGGCTTTCAATGACTGAGGTTCCAAACAAGTCGCATATTTGCAT
Organism: Ostrea edulis; assembly: GCF_947568905.1. Lineage (NCBI taxonomy): Eukaryota > Metazoa > Mollusca > Bivalvia > Ostreida > Ostreidae > Ostrea > Ostrea edulis. The sequence goes on from NC_079168.1 coordinate 80,611,957, forward strand.
CTAGTTATTATTACCAACACTGGTTATAAGAGGCCTTTTAATGACTGATATTCCAAACGAGTCAAATATTCACATCCACTTATCATCACCAACACTGGTTATTAGAAGGTTTTCAGGCTAGTCAAGGAACTCAATGCCCCAGCTGGATTTCAAACTGGTGACCACAGACAGCCTACTAGGCTACCCACTGAACCTTTCAGCCATGGTCTCAACATAGACATAATGCATATTCTATACCAAGCAATTAATTTCCCCCAACATCACCATGAGCAAGTGCATTTTTCATTTTTATTTCCACATGCTTTGTAGCTCTTTAGCTTTTAAATGTGAAAGAGAAACAAAAACGGTGGATGTATGCTGATGTTAGAGGAATCACCTGAGTCCTCATCACTGTCGGAGTCCTCATCTCCCTCCTCCTCTTCCTCTTTGTCTGAGGAATCTTCTTCCTTAGCTCCCTACAATACAGAAATGTACATGTACCTACAACAACTCCCTACAATACAGAAATGTACATGTATCTACACCAGCTCCCTACAATAGATACTCTCCCTTTACAACAGCTCCCTACAATACATACATACTCTCCCCTTACAACAGCTGTCTACAATACATACTCTCCCCTTACAACAGCTGTCTACAATACATACTCTCCCCTTACAACAGCTGTCTACAATACATAGATATTACCCCCTTACAACAGCTGTCTACAATACATACTCTCCGCTTACAACAGCTCCCTACAATACATACTCTCCCCTTACAACAGCTGTCTACAATACATAGATACTCTCCCCTTACAACAGCTATCTACAATACATAGATATTACCCCCCACCCCACCCCCTGTAACCCGGTAACAGCTACCTAGAATATTAACTATACATAAATACTAGCCCCTTACAATAGTTTTAACATAGCTTAGCAAGGTTAAATTTACCATGCTTTTTCAAGCATTTACTTGACTCTGAACATGTCAAATAACATATTTAAGAAATAAATAACAGTATTAAAAACTTCACTGGAATATGAAAGTTTGGTGGTCCCTTGATCAAATCTTCTGTACATTGTTAAGTAAATTTATCATAAGTAAAATCTCCACATAAAACCTGTGAAATACATGATCAAGAGGCCCATGGGCCACATCGCTCACCTGAGTCACCTTGGCTCATATCTAAAGATTTTTCCTATATATTCGCATGTAAAACTTTGATCCCTATTGTGGCCCCAACCTACTCCCGAGGACCATGATTTTTACAAACTTGAATCTGCACTATGTCGGAAGATTTCATGTAAACATAAACTTTTCTGAACCAGTGATTTTTCAGAAGATTTTTATTGATTTTCCCTATATATTTGTATGCAAAATTTTGACCCCCTACTTTGGCCCCATCTTACCCCTGGGGACCATGATTTTTACAAACTTGAATCTGCACTATGTAAGGAGGATTTCGTGCAAATGTAAACTTCTTTGGCCCAATGGTTCTTCAGGAAATTTTTTTTAAAGATTTTTTCCTATTTATTAGTTATGTAAAACTTTGATCCCCTATTGTGGCCCCATCCTACCCCCGGGGGACATGATTTTAACGACTTGAATTTGCACTATGTCAGGAAGCTTTCATGTAAATCTCAGCTTTTCTGGCTTAGTGATTCTTGAGAAGAAGATTTTTCCTATATATTTGTAGGTAAAACTTTGATCCCCTATTGTGGTCCCATTCTACCCCCGGGGGCCATGATTTTAACAAACTTGAATCTGCACTATGTCAGGAAGCTTTCATGTAAATCTCACCCCTTCTGGCCCAGTGGTTCTTGAGAAGAAGTTGATAATTAAAAAGTTTACAGACAGACGGACAGACAACAGGCAGATGATAGACACCAGGCGATCAAAAAATCTCACTTGAGCTTTCAGCTCAGGTGAGCTAAAACATGGCAATAAACTGAAATATCCTAATTTCAGCAAGTGTTTATTCCATATCGCCTCTTGGGTTAATACCTTTACTTCCTTCCCCTTTCTATCACAAACAGCTTCCTTCCCCAATGATTTCTTTGTTTTTGTTGCATTCTGTTTTATAACTACCTCATCTGCATCTTCATCTGAAGAATCACTGGTTGCACTTTTTATTCTTTTATTTTTCTTTGTATTTTTGTCCTTTACATCACCTCTCTTTGCCTTAGTTTTCTTCCCAAAGATAGTTTCAATATCTCTCTTTTCTTTGTCTATTTTTGATTTTGTTTCTTTCTTTAACAACTTTTTATTTTTTGAAATTTCAGATTCTCTTGCTGTTTCTTCATTTTCACTTTCCTTTTCATCATCATCTTCATCATCCTCATCACCACTGCTCGACAACTCATAGTACTGTTTCAGATTCTCATTGGTTGTAACATTCATGGGCTTCCCTCGTTTATCAACAGAGTACTTGAGTTTAAAGCGTTGGTCTGTGAACATGTCCTTAAATCTCTTGTCGATCTTGACCTTCTTCTCGTGTTTGGGCATCCTGCGGAACCTGAGGTCTTTTGTAATGTGAGAAAATCGAGCATCTTTTCTGACTCCTTCCATTGCTGTCTGTTGGTAACAAAGATGACAAAATCCAAGTTGAAAATACACTAATTCTGTAACAGAAAATACAAAATGCATCATTGACAGACATTATGCATTTATAAATGTTGTTTATACTTTAAAGTGGCATAGAAAATTGTTTACAATGCCACACATATTTTACATCTAAATTTAAATTGTACATTGAACCATTAAACATACTAATGACTACTCAACAGCAAGAACAGATCGTTAATTATTTACAGTGTTAGAATAAAATTACAATTTACATTTGTCTAATCTAATTCTGAGATAAAAGTTGCCGTTCTGTGCCAGAGTATTGAACTGTTCCAATACAATGTACTTATCATTTCCATTAGTGGAACTCTTCAAATTAAAGGCGTGTAAAGTCGTGCTACCGGGACAACATACGTAAACATTACTTAGGCATACATAATATAAATTATGGTATCGGATACATATTATATATAACCGACTGCAAACCACAACACTGATTAAAATTCTAAAGTCAAATTTAGGAATTGATTATTCTTACAAGAAAACAGACGAACTTATTAGACTATGTGAGGGAGTGCAGATACTAAATCTGCCAAATCTGACCGATATAAAGCATCAATCGCAAAAAGAACTGTGAAGGGAAAAACCTATATGCACATCCAACACAAAAACTTTTAATGTGAGTAATATGTTTTTAAAGTTATTCTGTCAGACTATGAAGACATTCTGTTTTATCATACAATTAGGACAGGTTCATGTGGCATGGACTTGGTAATCGTACACGAACACCCCCCCCCCCCCCCACACCCCCCCACCCCCAATTTCCATATTTTAGAACAAGTTATATATATTCCAAACTGCATTTTTTAAGACGTTTATAACACTAATTAACACAACTACTGCGTTTCCAAACTGCATTCAAGCTATTTTGAAAATTACAAAATATTGATGGATTTAGGACAGAGAACATCATTGTTTGGAATTTTTTAAATAGGTGTGGTGGAGTTTAAAAACATGTAACATTTTTAATAAGATTGTGTTAGAATATTTGAAAAATGCAGTTTGACCAATGGTTATTTTATTTAAAAATACACCATGTATTTTAACTCTTAAAAAAGGGGGTTGCTATGACCGTTTCGTTTATGTCCCAGTAATCTCGCACTTGCTCGCGAGACTTGTGCATTTTCTTACCAATGACGCACAAGAGTCATCAAAGCGCAATAACTCTAACGAGCTGGTAATGAGAAGAATTAGATCCTTTGATCCGCTCATGTATATCACTACACAAGGATCTAACGAAACAGCATACAGAGATCAAATCCAAGGACCTTTTAATCATGCATATTCATCGATATGTTCATCCAATCAGAGAACTCTTAATATTTACATTAAGTAAACTAAAAGTTTGGGGAAACAACAAATATGACAACCAAGTATTGACACACTGAAAGATTGCAAGAAGTTTTAATAGTTGTGTTTTCCTTGTTGTATGTGATATATTTACTCTCGCGTTTTTGCGAGAATATCACGCTGTAGTGGAAGTATTTCCAACCTGACTGTAGCATCACCTCACACTAACAAGACATAGGTGTTTGGGTATTAATATATACATATATGTGCCCACTATTTATGTGTAACAGTAATAAAAGCACATATATGCAATACGTATAACATACAGTGAAACTTCTTCAAACCAGCCCCTCAGAAAACCGATTCTCCCTGAATATCAGCCGATTTTTTAAGTCCTGGCAGAATTATTAACATTTCCTTACAAAGAAAGTCTTACAAAACCGGCCACCCCTGAAAACCGGACATTTTAAAGTACATTTGTTAACAAACATGTGTAATTTACCCTTAACATACAGGCCACTTTTTGAAGACATGAAAAGTTTGGCCAGACGTTGATCAAGATCATCCAGGTGTGCAAATTGACTGACCCTCTGGCCAGGTGGGAAAATATCAACCAGAGGTGTGAAAAACACTAGTGGCCTCTTTTTAAATTCAACCTGATCAAAGCATGAACTTTGAAAAATATGTACATGCATGGAGGCATGTAGCTGCGCTCGCTTAAACGGTAGCACCGTCAACATATTATGAAAATATCGAATTCAATATCATTCAAAATACCTTGAAAATTCGAATATGTATATAAATAACAGAATTCTCCTAATACTTTAAATAAATACTTAAAATAAGTAATTCCTCTTCTCCGCGAATTGTCACGTTGTGTCGCTTTTTAGCAACTCGAACATGGGATAGTCGAGTAAGTCAGTACACAAAGATTGAATGCCAAAATTTAATCTTTCTACATAGAAAATATACCATTATATGTAGTTTGTTTCATCAGAGTATATATTCTAACATGACCTTTATTCCACAGACACCAAAATGCAAATATAATGAAATAAATAAATCTGTAAGAAACAATAATGTATTACATAACAAATACATACGTATGCCACCTCTACACTTCCGGTAGATGGTGGTTTTGTAAACATGGGGAATTTAACCTTAGTAGATGTATTATGAATGGAATTTGTAGATTTATATTAGGTAAAAGTCTTTTTTGTAGCATGCAATTTTTATGTTTTACATGGATTCACACCACACGCCTTCGTTTAAGTTTTTTTTCCCCCAGACGAAAGACATATCCAAGATTGCTTCTTTCAATAAAATAAGCTCAAAATTGCTAAACAAAGCTGTATCTATTTGCACCAAAACCAGATTTCGGATTTGGAATTTACGATGTTGTGATTAGACACCTGGTAGGATTCGACTAGTAGTTACTTGACTTTTCTTGACGTCTTTTTTTGTTTTTGTGTGTGTGTGCAGCATCAAGGGAACCCTAAGTAATTGTTCATGTCTGCTAGTGTCACTTCCTGTGTCAGCTGAACTCTTATAATTATTGTATACTACAGGTCATTATAGTGAGCAAAGCTCGTGATGAGCTTGCTCCAATGATTACACATTTGAGTCGTGTGCTGATGTGGATTGCTCTTAATCAATTGAAAAATTATGAGTATTACCCGTAATGCTTCTTGAAAAATGTCACCGTCACTGCGGTATACTTTATGGACAACCACGTAGATAGAAGAAATAGTTTGGAGAGTACCACAAACGTTTTTAAATTCCAGACGAGCTATCTCATACCTTCCTATGTTTTGTTGTTGATTAGGCTTGTTTGAAAGAGAGTTAAAATATCGCAGCTAATATGACATCACAATGCACTGTTTACATTGACCGCATTATACTTCCTGCGTTAAATGAATGTTGGAAGACATTGAGGATCTTCGCTCGTCTCAATGGTCACAGCGTAGAACATATTATATAATGCTCTGGTGAATGGTGATATATATATCAAAGTAATAAATTTTTTCAGGTCCACAACTTTCTGCAGGATGGAAAGAGCATCTCGCAATGAGCTTGTCAGGACTATTGAAGCACAAAAAGAGAAAATAGCAAAATATGAGGCAAAACTCAAAGGTTTGCATTAATTAAGAAATTTTACTTCGGTGATGTGTCTGCTTGCTCTTTGTGTTAACCATTTATTACTCTACCACTGGTGAAGCCAAAGGAGAATATTGCTTTCCTTTTGGTTTGTTTGTCTGTCAGTCTGTTACATTTAGTTTTCCACACGTTTTTTCACCATGCTTTGATTTAGAAAGCTGAAATTTAGTACATGGTATGTGATTTACTACTGTATGTTTACAGAAATGATTTTTACATGATGTATGGGACTTTGTGTCAAATGTAGTTTTCCTGACTTTTTTCCACTTTGTTTTAACTTAGAAAATCTGAAATTTGATGTGTGGTTACCTGATGAGAAGATTTCATTTTTGTTGTTGTTGACTTATTCTAACAAAAATTTAAGACTGTGTTTTATGGTTGAATGAACTTTTTTCACCAAGCTTTGATTTTGGAAGTATGTGATTTACAGATCAAATTTAAGTTTCGTCACACTGTCACAGTGGACTGATTTTTATATTATTTTGTGGGACATGTTGCCGAATATACAGATGTAGTTTTCCAGATTTTTCTCTTCAATGCCTTAACTTAGGAATCTGAAATATCATATCAGTAGATACACATTATCTTTGAATTACTTTTGTTACATTTGTAAAAAAAAAATTGTAAAACTTAAATTTTACGGTTGATCGAATTAATTCTTGTAATCTGTCTAGAGCAATTTTTTTTTATTAAGTTAGATCTATATAATTCAAGACATACCAATTTGTTATAGATTTCATCTGATTTGCTGCATCTATTTACAAGAGATCAAAAGTATGATATTTCGTTGTATTAGAAAATAATATCCACCTGTTCATTCAAACATATCTGTTGATTAGATAAATTTTTGACATTTTATTCAAACACACAAGAGATCTAGAAACACAGGCAGAAAGTTGGAAAAGTTGAAGACGCTAGGTAGAAGTAAAGATGTCAATCTTGATGTCCTTTATTGTTCAGAATACTGGGGTGAGATTATTCCTAACACAGCAATATAACTTGAAGCTGAGGATGAGTAAAGCATTGTTTGATGCAATGATAAAGACATCTTCTTTTGGATATGGCCTTGGACATACTTTGAATATATCAAAATTAAAGAAAATGCAACAAGCTATAATACTTCATATATTTCAAGACCAGACATTATCCCAGCAATAATGTATAGACTTTCAAAATCTTTTTTCCAATATTATTTTTATCTAGCTATTTTTATTTTAGTATGCATAAACTGCATGTTGACATAAGATTTTCATGGAGAATATTATGCAAATGAATTCACTTGGGACTGGAAGGAGACATGTAATGTCTATCATAATAGTGAGACTTCTATGTGTATACTTTTCAGACTTGGTTTTGGCTTACAAAGGACTGTCTAAAGAGAAGGAAGCATTAGACGCTAGTTTTAAGATCCTCTCACAGAAAAAATCTGAAAATGAGGCTCCATTGTCTGACCAGAAAAAGAAGATTGAGGGAGAAGACCAATCAAATTGTAATGAGAAAGAGAACCAGTTTACTGATCCACTGCAGGTCACTAACCAGGTAAGAAGATGGGGGTTGATGGGAAAGGTACCCATACCCAGTAAATTGGGGAAAATAGTAGCAAAATAAAAGAAATTAGGAATTTTCTAAAACTTCTTTCTAAACTGAATAAGCCATAAATGATATTTCAAAGATTAAACAAGTATTCATCGTTCACAATATTACAAATGAGTGCCATTTTATTCGAACTTTACTTTATTTCTAAGAGGAAATGAAGAACTTAGTTAACTCGTACAACGTTTCATACAAAGCCTCAAATTATAATGTCATAGCATTTTGTTCCTTTCATGGGCATTTTTTACCCTCAAAATTGGTAATATATAGCATTGGTAATGGTACCATTTATCAATATATTTATATAAGAACAAAAAATGCGGGAATAGTGCAGAAAACACAATCCCAAGGTGCAAGTTCCTGTTGTTACTAAAAATAATCTGTCCATGTCAAGATACCTTTTTCCTGGAGCGATTTTATAGTCCATGTATTTGAACATGTAACTTTCATTTTGAACATTTTGTCAGTTGAATTTTGAAGTACAGTTCTTGATCAATCTGATTAAAATAAAATCTTTGATCCACTCCGTTATTGTTATGTCGCTATAACATTAACGGAGCGGATCAAAGATCTTATTTTAATCAGATTGAGTTCTTGATGTTTCAGTTTCTGGGAGTTGTCTGAATTACTAGAACAATCACAGACAACCTTGGCATGATAATGCTTATTGCTCAGGATGTGTGTATCTATATCCTGATTGGGTTTAGACAGGAAAACCATATTCTAAATCAGTAAAACACACTTATAATGAACGCAATGATACATGTAATGAACACACTTAATATATTGAGCTCAATATAATGAACACACTCAATAGAATGAACACACTCAATAGAATGAACACACTCAATAGAATGAACACACTCAATATAATGAACACACTCAATAGAATGAATGAACACACTCAATAGAATGAACACACTCAATAGAATGAACACACTCAATAGAATGAACACACTCAATAGAATGAATGAACACACTCAATAGAATGAACACACTCAATATAATGAACATGCTTAAAATGCAGGCATATTATTATTATTCTTTACTGCTGAAGACATACGTCTTATGGCATACATGTTTACAAAAATATTAAACAAGTTAACAATTGTATAGTATGGCATGACATTATATGGTATGTTACACAATACTGATGTGAATTTATAGACAGAGAATGCTATATAAGTAAATCATTACATAAATTAAAGGCACAGTAAAGATATTTCCCCAAATTACACAACTCTTTGAAATTTTTTACACTTAATAATTGTATAAGTTTAAAAACAGATGGGTTTTTCCAATAATACTTCTTGATATATTTCCTGCGCAATTCAATAAAGAAAGGGCATTTTAATGAAATGAAATTTATCCTCAATATCTAAATTACAAAGTTTACAATAGCGGTTATTTCTTGCTACATTAAAATGACGTCCACTCTCAATGGCAAGATTATGCGAAGACATTCTAATACGGAAGTTCCGAGTTCCCCAAGAGTTATTTCCCTTTGTCGAACTCTTCCGTAAATTATGACGTAAAATATGATGACAGTGGGTACATTTACTAATTACTATCGTTGTATTATTTCTTAAAAGATGATATCCAGAGTTTCTGAGACCATCCTATCTCAGGGAAAAGGCAACTTTAGTGAGTTTATGAATATTGGATAACAAAATGGCTCAAACAAATATTGTTAATTGCCATCTTTCTTTGATAAAAGCGTCACTCATGTAGAAGAGGAAACGAATAATGATTCAATAGTCAATTTGATGATCTTATTCAAACAAATTATGCTTGATATGGCCAGAATATGCATATCAGTGATTGATATAAACAAAAGTTACGCTTTTATTACATTAACCGTACGTAATCGTTATGTACAGTGCCAGTCTACGATATAATGCATACATTGTGTACCCACCATATGTCATAAAATGCGAAAGAGTTCGACAAAGGGATATAACTTTTGGGTAACTCGGAACTTGCGTATTCTACTAATATGTTTTTTATAAACATGTGGTATAGCCTTCATCAAGTAAAATTGCAATGAAAAATAGTCATAAATGTACATATAAATTTTACATCTTGGTGAGGAATTGATTTGTTCAACAATACTCATCTCTGCACAAAAATATCAGAAATTCTTTGCTTAATTATTGGGAAATAAGTATTACAATATACGCCATTGTATTCTTGATTACACCAAATATGACCCAAACCTATATCAAATAGTTTGTTTTTTATATGGATAGCCCAATTAATCATACGATTTCCACCCTTGTCTGCTTCTTCACGTAAACTTTTGTAACATGTTTTCAAAATACAATTTTCACTTTGTAACAATTTAAACCAAAATTTAAAAATTCTAAACCAGCGAACAATGTTCATGGGCAGTCTGCCTGTTTCTACATACACCATAGCATTATTTGTATTTTTCCTGACACCCAGTACAGACTTCAAATATTCCAAGTGCACTTTTTCAACATCTTTTGCGCTATGGCTACCCCAAACTTCACAACTGTAATTAAGTATACTGGCAACATGTGTATCAAATAAGGATAACATTGTTTCTGTGTTTAAATACATTTGGCTGACTTTAGATTTCAAGGAAAACATAGCTTTTCTGCCCTGGCTGGCCAATTGCTTTTGTGTGGTGCTAAACTTTCCATTGTAATTCATTAAAACACCCAGGTATGTGAATTTATCAACAATTTCTATAGGCTCCCCATTCAGATGCCACCTTTCATTACTGCTAATTTTACTCCCATTTCTGAAAATAACTATTTTTTTTTTCTACATTCACTGAAAGATCCCACTTTGTGGTATAAGTAAAAAGTGTATCCAGCATACTCTGCAAATCATTAGTACTTTCAGAAAAAATAACCATGTCATCTGCATACATCAAGACAAACAGATTTAATTCTTGTATTTGTTCAGGGATCATCCCTTTTGTTAAGAATTCGATCTCAAAATCATTAACATATAATGAAAAAAGTATGGGTGACAATACTTCCCCCTGTAACAAACGCAGATCTCCCATGGTTTGTGGTTTAATATGATTTATATCTAACGATTTGTGTGTCTTTCTATCCCCCCGTTTGTTATTTTCAATTTATAATAAATCACGGTTCGGCCTTCAAAGTTGTGTAACATTCTGTAGACATGTCACTATTATGTGTAAAGAAAAAGTGCCTATTACAATACACAAACAAATCATGTTGGAGAAAATTTATTTCTATTGTTTAATGAAGTTGAATGAATTAGAGTAAAAAGAATGTTACAATATCAACATTTTACTCCTTAATTGTACAATTTAATTGATACTTTTTTGTCAGCCATCTGAGTTTGAGCCGTAGATCACACGTGTTATTTTTTTGGATGACGAATTCGAATCGTTTTGAATGTTTACAGTTATTTTCCCATTCAAAATGTTACCATTTACAAAGTTTTGGACTCTTCCCGACACATCTATTGTTGTGTTTGTGGCTCCACTGTTATGTAATGTGTTTCGAAAGGCAACATTATTTTGAGTGAATTGAAACCAAGTGGCAGATCCGAAATGTTTTAAAGCTGTTAAATTTGAAAGAATTGTCGAAATATTTCTGTGTGGATTTCATTTAGAACTGCTGGAGTTGTTGATTGTAATTTTGTGGTCCGTTATCTACGTAGTTTTGTGTGGATTTCATTTAGAACTGCTGGAGTTGTTGATTGTAATTTTGTGGTTCGTAATTTGGTTGGCAGGTATGTTATTATGTCTCTCTTTCCTGAAGGGGGACATATTTGTTTTAGTGTGAATTCTTCCTCTTCTGCTTGTCAGTTTGTCCGGGCCATACTTTTTTTGTCTTTTGACATAAGCCTTTGATATTTGGTATGTGGGTTTCCATGATAATACAGTGTGCCGCGTACCATTTTTGATGAGCTTTGACCTTGACCTTTTATATAAAGGTCAATGAATTGAATTTTTGGGCTATGCCTTTGATATTTGGTATGTGGGTATACTATGATAAGACAAAGTGTTGCATGTCATTTTTGCTGACCTTTGACCTTGACTTTTTATGTAAATGTCAAATAATAGGTTTTTTTTTGTTCAGACCATAACTTTTTTGTCTCTTGACATAGGCCTTTGATATTTGATAAGTTTAATTTATTATCATATGTTCACTACACTGTTCCTTGTTTGAAGCTCATATACATATATATAGGTGATTGTTAAGTGTCATAAGTCTTAATTTTCCACTTTAAAGATGATCCAAAGAAATGTTTTTGAAAAATAAGGAAAATGGAAGGGGAGATATCAGTTTTAGTATACTAAAACAATTGTTCCTAGTTTTTACTTAATTTTTGAACTAAATTGTTTTAGAGCACTATGATTTGTTAAACTTATGTTCCCAAGAATAGTCCTGCTGCAGCTGTCCTTCTATTCATGATACACTTCAGTTTATTTTTACTACAGTATTGTTAGGAATTTCGCTCTCTGGCATGTTTGTAAACAAACTATATGTAAAATTTACATACGTTTGTGATGTCACACTCGGCGAGTCTGTGTAGGAAAATATAGTGTATTAATTTGAATTTATGTAATGGGTGATATCCACTGGATAAAGGAGTACACATGATAACAAAGTGATATTTCACTCCTCGTGGTACTTTGATTGTTTATCATAAATTACACTCTATATGGCACTAAAGGATTGGTGGTATGTCCCTTGGTTTCTACTCTTTACACTTGTGTGATTTGGTTTTATAGGAGGACAATAAGGATGAAGAGATTTCAGAATCGGGATCCACGGAATCTGACCAAATAAAGACCCTGACTGAGTCCTTATTCACCCTGACCCAAGAGAAGTCCAAGCTGGAGGGCAATTACCTCGCCGACAAAAAACGGTTGCTGGTACGTAAGTGTAGAGTGTATAGATACAATATCATTAGATCAAACACTAGCTATCAGCTATTTCTTATGTCATCTACAGTTCTCAATAACTTGTACATCACATTCTCCACATTTCTCAGTAAGTACTTTATTCTTATTTTACCATTTTGGCTGACACATTTTTCAGCAAGAAAATGAGGACTTAAACAAGAAGATCACTGAAGAGAAAGAGAAGGCTGACCTTGACATGAAAAGACTGGAGAAGCAGATACAAGAGGTCAGTAGCTCATCTTTTGACTTGGATTGTTTCCATTTACAATTGACTTAGGATTGCTGTATGTAACTGAACAAGATGTTTTGAATACAGAAAATTATTGCCATGTTTTGCTCTTTCAAACATTTAATTTGGGTTATCTTTCTTAATTTTGTATTCAAACAGTTGAAGATGCGTGTGCGAGAACAGCAGATGGAGAGAGAGAAGGAGGAGGGTGATCATGCCCTGATGCTACGTGAACTTCAGAAACTGCTGGCCCAGGAGCGCACCTCTAAAGACCAGCTGGAAAATCAGGTCAGCAGGGGATAAGGATTCCCGAGACAAGGCCATCAAACCGAGAAAAAAATCTTCTGTTTCTTTCATAAGGAGAAAATGCTTCACGAAAGTTTTGTCAGTTCTAAAACAATACTGTAGATTCCGAATTATATGCGAGGAATTTATTATTGCGTAATATCGCAAGAGGGGTCACTCGCAAAATAGAATTACTCGCTTTTAGTTTTCTGTTTCTACAATACATTTAAGAACTCTTGATTTACAGATTTACAGACGACACATGGATTCATGTTCACACAATTGTTGTTTACAAGTCATTTTGCCATGTTAAGTATTTGCGTAAAATAAGGAATCAACAGTATTAAGAGTAGATCTGAATGATGATGTAAACACTGTGATAGTGATATGAATATTCTGTGTTGCAGCTGGATGATTTAAAGTTCACACTCTCGGAGAAAAGTCAGCTGTTACCAAGCATGTCACAAGCCTACGAAAAAAGGATAACAGAACTGACCTCTGAACTGAAGGAGGTCAAGGACAAGTTACAGGCAGAGAAAATCAAAGCAGAAAAACCCCCGGAGGGACTAAAGCAACTCCAGAGCGAGATGACAAAAATGAAGGTACGATAATGGTAACAATAAAGGTAGGATGAGTTACGCATGAATAGGGTTACAATGCAGGTAAGATATACAGGTAACAATGCAGGTAAGATATACAGGTAACAATAATAGTAATATATAAAGGTAACAATGATAGTAAGATATACAGGTAAAAATGATAGTAAGATATAAAGGTAACAATGCAGGTAAGATATAAAGGTAACAATGATAGTAAGATATACAGGTAACAATGCAGGTAAGATATAAAGGTAACAATGCAGGTAAGATATAAAGGTAACAATAATGGTAATATACATTTGTATACAGGTAACAAGAAAGAAAGGATATCTTAGCACTTAGATAAGGTAACAATGGAGATTAAATGTCGGTCATAACTCAGATAGTATTCACAAATTTCTTATATCTAAATGACATTAATTACTCTAAACCAACTTTTGTTCCTGACTACTTTATTTCGCAATTCACTTGTGGTAAACTGGTGCGTGGCGAGTAAATTTTGTGATCAAGCCTATGACAGACATTCAAGGACTGGTTCTAGACGAGAAATATTCGTGATGATGAGGTTCTCATGTGTGAATCAAAGTTGGTTTACAGTAGACATTAACTGTCAGCTTACTTGCCATCAATTCTTAAATCTAAATGACGTTAACTAGATTTTTACTAACTTTTGTGCAACTGGATGTAAGAGTTTATTCCCATAACAAGTATATAAAGTGTGTTATTCCTGTGTTAAAAACAGAAAGAATATCAGCTCCAGCTTCTGGAGGAACAAAAGAGAAGCTCCGAATCTGATGGCAAACTGGAACGATATCGTCAGACGAGTGAAAACCGTGTATCAGGTCTGGAATCTAAAATCTCCGAACTGTCGGACATGGTGGGAAATTACGAACGGTACAAAGTTCAAGACCAACAGACCATACAGCGACTGAAGGAACGGATGTCTCAGCTCGATCTGGAGAACACTGCGCTGTCACGGTCTGCTAGTCAGATCAAGAGTTATGATGAGGAGTGGGGGAGTTTAGAAGCAGCACAGCTTGGTGATCTCATAGTAAACCTGCAGGGTTTTTTACGGGAAGCTAACCAGCGAGCAGCTACGCCAGTTTTACTGGAAGGTGATCAATGTCTGCAAAATGTTAAAAGAAGTAGGAGAAACATTTCTGTGAAAAAGTGTTTTGCTCTTCTCCTTGTTTCAGATTAGATAAAGTTTTATTGAGGAAGTTGCACCAGCTGTTGTTATCTGAACATGAAATAATGATATTGTGTTTTATTTCTTTTTAAATCAATAGTTATGATCGAGATAGTGTGGATTTCTTGAAGTCATCTGTAAAAATCAGATACAGATGAATTTTTGAAACATCATATTATAACTCCCATTCAAAGGCAACTTCTTACATTGGCTGTAGATCTCATTACCTGAATCGTAAATGATTTTTCAGACAATTGTAACCAGAGAGACAAATACTATCAGTCTGAGGGATAAGTTTATTAAAACTATTAAGTGAAAACCAAACACCGGTACATATATTTTCTCAATAAGAAATATGAAGACTAAATGCTATGCAGCTATTCAATTACATCTGTTCCCTTCAAGGGTAGCGCCGAGAGTGCTGGCCCTGGGTTAGTAAAAGCGGGAAAGTGAGTGAGTATTAGAAACCGGTTAAACAAAATCCACATCAAATCAACCAAACAAACGATTTTTCAGACTTGCTTCGAGACGAAGATGGGAATTGTCCAAAGTGTAGAAAAAACCGAGAGGAGCTAGAAAATGTGAAGGAGGAATATGAGAGATACAAACTTCGGGCTCAGAGTGTGCTGAAAAACAAAACAACCAAGGTAATGTGTGAGCTTTATAATCAAAGTACTGAAAATACCAAGAGGAGGTAAGGAATTTAAAGGAGGAATACGGGAGATAAAAGCTTACTGCTTAGAGCATGCTCAAAAACAAATGTGTCAGCTTTATATAATCAATACTGATACAAATCGTTAGAAATGATTCTTGTGACTTTGAAGGTTGGTTGAATTAGAAATTATCATGTCAGAATTAAAGTTTTGATAACAATTTTAAGCTCCTTCTAGAGATTGCTATGTCCTTATTGTAGATTTTGGTTAAGACTTTCAGCATTGTAACAATGATCATGGATAGTAAAAGACCCAGGAAAGAATCAGGAGGATGTTACATTGGATTCATTGTCACCGAATGAAAATGGAGATAGAAATCAGATATGAATTACAGTGCTCCCTCGATATATTGCCACCTTTTGTTAGACAAATTTGGGCAGTAAAGTGGGGGTGGCAATATAACGAATTTACCATTACAGACAATTTACTGAGCAGTCAAAAGAAATTCAATTCTGTAAATTTATTTAGGTTCCATTCTATAAACATTTAGATAATCTTTGATTTTAACTCCACAATTATTTGTAATGAACCTGACCACCTGAATATCTTGTCCAGACTGTCACACTTCACAGCACTGCTCTCAAAGTACAGGTGTGATTATTAATGTGTGTAAGGTAATTAGCATTATTAGCATTATCCCATAAAATTTGACCATTTGTTTGTGAAAATCAGTGGCATGTGGGGTTGGCATTATAACAGGAGTGTTAACACGGGGGGGGGGGGGGGGGGGGGGGGGGGGAGAAATCTTTTCTGTAGGATTTTCAGGCAATAAGCGGAGTGGCATTTTATCTCATACGTGTGATGTATATTGAGAGTGAGATAAAGCATTAGCTTTATCACACGCCCGTTTGATAAAGCACTTCCGGTCCGAACTACTTTTGACACTGTCCCCGCTTGGATGACATTTTTTGTGTTCATGAAATAAAGTGTAAAAGTTATTATTCTGTATTTATTTAGAATTTCTTTTATAGCAAAATTAAAATGATGTTGCCCCCACTGACATAATGCAAGTTACCAGCCACAAAAATGCCAACTCGGTCTGTAACTATTCAAAAATTATGATCAGAAAACAAAAATATGTGCACACTATTATCATCAACAAGGAATCGACGACCTACTGGACAAGCATAATCGAAAGTACACCTCGACATGCTATGGTACCAAGTATTCGCAAGCACAGTCTCTTTTTTCTGGAGCATATTAAATGTAACAAATCTCAACAGCTTTACTTACTAGGCTAGGCCTATTTAATGTGCCTCAGGATTTCTTCTCACCCATAGATCCAAAGAAACTACGTAAATAAAATTCAAATGCACAAACACTTCTACTTTTCATTGTAAACTGTTGAACATTCTAATAACGCTGCATTAAAATATTACTTTCATTGATCGTTATTATACACATGTTTATTTCAAAACGAGGATGACATCAAACTTTTATCAGAAGGTCAGGCCTATGTAAAAAAATAAATACTCGGTCAATAGTTGTTACTTTGTTGGAATGGCAAAACCATTATTAATTATAAACTATAATCCCTTCTAAAACAATTTTCATCCATGGTTTCTTTTATAAAAATGACCTTTTGTACAGTATATTAATGGTTTATAAGCGCACTATTTTTTCCCGCGTAAGGTAGACAGATTAAGCACGACGTCTGAGCCACGGATGCAAAACAAATTCAATCAGCTGTTTCTACCATACTGGAAATCATCTCAAAATTAAGTGAAAAGAAGACGTATGAGATAAATAGAACATCTATAATTGCGTATTTTGATATTTGGTTTATCCAACTCGTTGATATGGTGTATTTATTCGCTCAGCAAGCCTCGCGAATAAATACACCACATCAACTCATTAGATAAACCAAATATCAAAACACGCAATATAGATATCCTCTATATAATGTTGGGGGTGGGGGGTAATATGTCAAGGGAACACTGTATATCTGCTTTAGGGCTCAGGATCAAGATTTAAGATTGAGTGTATAATAAACTATTACTTTATATATAAAGTGTTTGCATATTGTGACAATTTTCTATTTTGTAGGATTCTGGGACCAGCAAGGAAATGGAGACATTGAAATCTCAGATAAATGAACTCCGAGAGAGGATGAAGGTGACTCACTTACAGCATGAAGCCGAGCTGGAGAAAGAGAAACAGAAGACAGAGACAGCTCATAAAACTCTGGTGTCTGTCCAGGAAAAACAGAAGGCTGAAATTCTCCACCTAGAGGCGGAATACCAACATCAGAAGAGCGAGCTGGAAATGGAAATCCGTAAACAGCGCGAACGAACTGTGTCATTGCTGGCAGAGAAAGATCGGGATATTGAGGTGTTGAAGACCTCTGTGCCAATCTATGATGAACGTTACTTTGTACAAAATCCTCCCGATTCGGGAGCTTCTGCGGAATTCCCTGGAGGGAAGTCTGAGGAGGAGAGAGCTGTGTCACGGTTACTGAACATGTCGTCCCTAAATCAGGGTGACTCTAATCTTTTCTTCCGACAGGAACTCTCCAGAAAAGAGGTAGAAATAAACGCTTTACGTAAACAAAAGCATGAACTGGAGTCAGGTCTGAGAGAGTTACAGATGAGCAATCTGACTAAAGAGGAGTCGTTTACAGAACAAATTGAGACATTGCGAGAGGAAATTCGACGAAATGTTAGGTGTAAAGCCAGAGAAGGGGCAAACCTGGAGTATCTGAAAAATGTGACATACAAATTCTTGACAAGCTTTGATCCCAAGGCCAAACAACAGATGTTGAACGCTATCACCACCATTCTACAGTTCAGTCCTCAGGAGAAATCCGTTGTTCATACACAACTCAAGAGTTGGTGGGCTGGTACTTTATGATCAGGGTTAATATCCAGTACTCTGTGATCAGGGTTAATATCCAGAACTCTTTAATCAGGGCCAACATGTTCATTTTTCTTTTCCTGGGAAATATTGTTTAGGGTTTTTTTTTTGTCATTTGCAAAACATAACAACACTTAGGGATCAATTTCCCATCCTCTGCCTGTCTCTTTGTCACACCCTGTAACTTTGTATCTGTTAGAGACAGGACTTTGTCACACCCTGTAACTTTGTATTTGTTAGAGACAGGACTTTGTCATTCAATAGCATGTATATTCAGTATGTACATGTATAGTTAATTTAATGTATACCATTATTGCTGATGTCTTCACTGGTTTACTTCATCGCTGGCTGATGTCATAACTGGCTGATGTCATCGCTGGCTGTCTTTGCTGGCTGATGTCATCGCTGGCTGTCATCGCTGGCTGATGTCATTGCTGGTGACACACATGTTCCTTGGAACACTATTGTAATATTTATGACTATGAATAAATGTGTTTTGTGAAAACAGTAATAATCAGTATGCTGTATGTATATAAGTGAAGGCAAAGAAAAATAACTATTGTAGGGTCATTGAGAATCTAATCTGGCAATATTTCTTATTGTGATTGGTTGTTTAAAAGAATTCAGTTTTTACTTAATACCCACAAAATTTTGTTCTGATATACTGTGATCAAATTGTATTCTGCTGTTCATTTTGACGGTTGTAAATTCAACATTCAGGTGTTGCATACTTTGAGGTTTCCTGTATGTCCTGTGTTCAGGGTTCAATCACTGATGCCGATCTTTGAAGACATTCGATCATTGTGTACGAATACATGTATTGGTGTCCCTCTGGATCATCTGCACTCTATATAGATTTTTGTGGGGTCTTTATGTACATGAGAAATGCTAAACTCATAATTCCAGTATTGAATCATGTATTTACTAGATATGTCACATTTTCTCTTGATTGGCCAAATTTTTGTTTGACTTCAAATTGTACCACCATAATCAAATTTAGATGGAATTAATTATCATATCCTAACTTTGCATATTTATGAAAATGGTTCTTTTGGAAAAATTATCTGTGAATTTTTTTTTCGACTATAAAGCAAATTGTGAATGTTATGAACTTTGTAATGCCATACTCAGAGAGTATTTGGTTTGAGTTAAATCTTTGAAATTTTTTCAAGTTGAAAATAGCTGATTTTCAGAGAAATCAATTGAGGCTCAGGAAAAGTATGATGTCACGTTCATGCTTTATTAATATTTTTGTTTATGGACCAATCATCACGAAGGTACACTGTTATTTGAAGAAAGTACATTGTTTTACGTGTTAAATTTAATTTTTTTATTTGTAAGATACAGTTCATTAGATATTTCATTCACCAGGTATAACAATATGCTAGATTCCCCTGTACCAGCTGTAGTAAAAGGCTTCATTATCACATTTATATTTTTTGGTGTTCTTGTGTTGTCATCTATCTCGAGTGTTACACAGATAGTTTATTGCCAAATAATCGTCCCCCAGGGGCATATACATGTATGGACATTGTAAATAAATTAAAACATAGTTGATCAGCAACTAAAGGTACCAAGGGATGATGCATAGGAAAAATATAGTAATAAATATTATTATTATATATACATACATGTATTATTGGGGGTGGGTGGGGGGTGTTGAACTCTTTCATGCATTTTATATGATACAATGACCTTATCAAGATGTGTATCAGTAACTGTGTATTATCAGTTCAGGTGATGGGTGGGTATTGATACTGTGTATTAAAGTTCAGGCGGTGGGTAGTGATACAGAATACAGGTGGTAATATTCCGCGATATCCCTAGTGCAATGTACCATATATATAGATATAGATAATGTATTTACGAGTTATTTCCCTTAGTTGGTTACCTGCCGTACATACCATGCTAGCTGCATTAATGTAATCCTCTCCCATTTTTGTTTGGGTTTTTTTTTGGGGGGGGGGGGGTGTTGTTGTTGTTGTTGTTGTTGTTTTTGTCAGAATAAAATAAAAAAAATCGGAGAGGGTTACATTATTGCAGCTACAGACCATGCCAACAAAGTTGCGCCAGAGTTCGTTTGCTAGAACTGTGTGCGGAGACGCAGGTAACTACATGGATAGTGTGATCATGCAAACTGATTGTAATTTTATTTGATTGTCAGCATCTTTAATCCGATGTTGTATTTACTTAAATTTTCTAAAAGGAATATCCACTCTGTGTGTGTGTGGTGGGGGTATCATTATACCCCACGCAACAAAATTGCGGAGGGTACGTTTTTGACCAGTCCGTCAATCCCTTTCTTGTCAACACAACTCCACTGAAACCGCTCAAAACTTTGTAGTTGATAAGGACACGCTGTAGATGAAATTCTGATTCAATAATTTTTCTGAGAGTAATGCCCGTTTTGAGCCCATCTGTCCTGTCATTGTCAGCGCAACTCCTCTTAGACCGCTCAACAGAATTTCGTGAAACTTTGTAGTTAATAAGGACACACTATGTAGATGTACACATTCCCAGGAAATTCCGATTCAATATTTTTTCTGGGAGTTAGATCTCTTTTGAACTTAGAAATTTCGAGTCCGTCTGTCCTGTTCTTGCAGTAATGCAGAGCATTACCATTCATTATGTGAGGATTGTCAAGCAATGTTGGAGCGTGGGGTATGTGAGCTTGCTCACTTTTTCTTTCATTTCCAAATATTTTGAAAAGAAGAAAATCTTACATCTATCCTTTACGTATACGATTTGCAGATTTATTTTCCACAATTTGAAAGGTAAAAATCCAAATTTGTTTTATCAACTATCCAGTGTGAGCAGTTTTTCAAAAATAAAAATCAAGAAAAAGCAGTCAATGGCTCATTTCCACAATTTGAAATGTGAAAATTCCAAATTGAATAGATCATGCATCTATCCAGCGCGAACAGTTTTTCAATAACACTAAGAAAAAAGCAGTCAACGGTTCAGGACAATATTTGCGTTTTATATTCAGGCACGTTGCATCGATTTTCAAAAAAAAAGGGGGTGGGGGTGGGTGGGCGATGTGGTATTGATAATGCGTGGCCCGTAGGATTCGGAACGAAGGCTCTATAGACTTTAGTTCACTTTGCTTACCTGCAGGCTGGTGATATACATAATGTATGTTATAAGGGTTTAAAACAAGATGTTTATAATCATGTTTTATGTTTTATATCAACGACATACTTCCGTGTGAAGAATTGTGCCGGTGTGCTCTCCCTCAATAATATCACCGCAGGAATCGTTTGACGCTTCTTTAATTAATATGAAAGAAAAGAAATATTGATACGAAATTAATTGTTCAATTTTGGTGGTGTCCATAGTAAATGAATTATAATGAATAGGGATTATGAACGATAGAAATTGAGTGACGTAGATAAGCAAACAGTTTGTGACAAGCACCTGCTGTCGACTACAGCATTGCGGACGAGTGGGAGATTCATATGACCAGTCATAGGTCACCTGATAAATCACGATTATAACTCTTGAAAATATCTAAATTCATTGACTTGATATTCAAGTGCGACAGAGTATCGTTGATTATGCCTATATCTATGGACATGTACTACCATCCTTAGTTATATTTAATCAACTCCTTTGGGTACCTTACTTTATATACATGATAACACACACACACACAAACACAACACATGCACGCGCACACACACACACACACACACACACGGCTCCATGGTATACCATGAATTAAGAATTGACTTAAGTCAAAATTTAAAATTGGTGTAATATATATAGTATAATGATATAGCAATGAAATTCATGCTGAGGTCCAAATAAGATTCAAATTGTCAAGAAAGTATACTTGTGTGATTTTAACAGTTTTCCATGCAGAATCTGCAGTTGTGGCAAATAGGGGTGGAGTTTCTCTGAGCATGTTTTTTAAACATAAACTGAAATCTGCTTATATTATAACATATAACTTAATATTGAAAATATGGCGATAGAACAAGAGGGGGTGGGGGGGGGGGGGGGGAGGGCATGTACTAGTACAGTAAGATACACTATGAAGCTTTAATTTCGTCATTTATCATGAAAGTGACCCTGAAAATCGCTTCGGTATCTGTTCAAGGACCATGAATCACTTTAGCTTAAGTCAAAATCTGAATATTGCGATGAAATGATTGTGAAGTCAATCATTTCTAATTTAATATCGCTTCATCAAATGTCTAGTGTCTGCAAATTAAGAGTATCAGTTCAAAAGCAATGAACACTTTACAGGCGATTGAAGCTTTGACTTCAGTCCGAGTTTGTTACATGATCGATTTATTCCACTACCACTCTATTTGCACCCGCCATATAAACTACCCACTCACCCCAATTTGACAGTTCTTTTCATTTCTTTTCCGACTAAAGTTATTTAAACTTGTGTTTAATTAATCAGAGAGAGAGAGAGAAATATTCCAAACAATGCCTTTTTTCACTGAGTTACCGAGACGGATCCATTGTGTTTAAACTAACGCCAAACTATAAATCATTGACATTTTCTATATTTGATATTCCATATAAGTGTGTAATTAGTACTTAGTACACGTGGCCCAAACTTACGTCAGTATCTCACTGTGATTGTGGTGCTAGCTGGCCCGAGAGGGTGGGGGATTAACGGTAATACGGCTATTCTAATGATTCTAGCTGATAAGAACATATTGCATGCATATCACAAATTGTGTTTATTTACAATTGTAGCGAAGCGCAAAGACCAGCATATTGACGTTTTTGATAACATGCGGCGTTAACCCACCCACCCACCCGCTGAACACATGTCGCTGGCACTGTCAGGGTTTATGAAATAAACGGGGGGTGGGGGGGGGGTGTCATTGTGACGGTTTATAAACAAATTTTGTTCCTAGAATGTTATCAATTGTATTAGCATTTTCGTAAATCGGTTCTATATTCGACAGAAAATTTCTAGTACTTATAAATAGGCACCCCCACCCTAAAGCTAGATATCCAATCCAATTCCTGTAAGAGATCCGGGAAGTCATCCTTTCTTGGAATAAGGAACGAAAGGAAAAAGAAATTTTAACATTTACGCATTATTGTTAATAAAATATAAACGTAAATCTTAAGCAGTCACTAATTAGGAATATGATTAGTAAATTATAATGAATAAACATTTTAAACTATAAGTCAAAGTGAAAAAAAATAATTATATAGCAATTTAGGCCTAATAATTAATTTATAGGTTATCTAGCTATTAGAATCCAAATCACAAAACAAAAACATCTCAAGTTTATCCTCATGCTAGAAAGTCATTGTAGCAAGGTAATGATGAATATTAAAACGTTTGTAGTGATTAACTCAGGCGAGTGCAACTTGCGTTGACAGGGAGTGTGTTTCGCGGAAATACTCAGTCACATGTTAGCTCAAAAGGCCGAGACGTTCTGAATCTAAATATAGTACCGGGGATTTCTCCCAGAGTATTTATAATAACTTTCAAAAACTGTCCGAACACAGTGTGACAGTGATTATGAAAAACATTGTGAGTATCTGGATAATTCATTATCTGTGAGCAAATTAGCATCATAGCCAATTCACAGTTTTTGTGCGCAGTACTACTTTAAGTGGATATATATGTATATAGGTTGCGTCCCATTATCGATCCGTCCCTTAGTCGATTCGTCCCATTACCGATCCGTTCCTAGACTATCCGTCCCATAGTTAATACGTCCCCTAGTCGACCTGGCCCAGAAAAAATAATGACCGAGTTTTTAAACTATTTTTCCAAGTGTTATTTACAGTACTGGATTAGTTAATAATTCAGCTGCGTATTTCCTCTTCATTGTGTGTGCCTCTGACATCAGGTAGTAATCCTTTAATCCCTTTTTTTTTTTTTTTTTTTTTTTTTTAAATCTAATAGTAAGGTTACTGTAAATTCGCAATCAATGATCAAAGATTGCTCTACAATGCAGTTATAAAAACTCTAAAAGTGTGTTTTCACTATGGTGTTCTCACAATGATTAATGGACACACTTTTACATTGATTGCTGTACAAACTTAAATAACGATGTTTTTACAATAATTAATGAGCACACTTTTTCATAAACAATTGTACTGATTATTCCACCTGAAACAAAAATTATAAAGCCTAAGGATTGTGCAAACAATTGTATTTACATATTTAACTCCGAAAGTTGTTTAATTTTGATAACTAACTGCAATATACATGTATATGCAAAAAACTTCCTTTTTTTCTTAAGTAATTAATAATTTATTATATCTTTAATAACAAAAATTTGGAGGGGCCGGATCGACCTAGCAAAATGGGCCTAATCGACATGGGGAAGGACCATCTGTGATGGATCGACTAGGGATGGACCGACAGTTGGACGGATCGACCTGACACCGCAGACTGTTGATTGTGTATGCTATTTATATTTAGATATGACGTATATGCAGGCCAGATCTTATAAAAAGGGTTACACTATTGCACAACAGCTTAAAATACCTTACAGCGTGGAAGTGAGTGGACGTATTGTACAGTATGTGTTTTCAAATATGCTGATTCATCTATATAAGAGAGGGGGGTGTTCATATAAATTTACTCATTACAATCGTTAAAATCTGACAATATTTTTAAAGGAAATAATTAGAATTAAAGTTTGTTTAAGCCGCCTTGTAAATACATTATATCTTTATCAAATAATGTGGATCATGTATGATTGGTGAAGTCAAATAAGATGATTGATTAAGTCAAATAAAATTAATATATATAATTAATTAATATATATATATATATATATCTCGTATATTTCATCAGAAAAACGTCTAGAATACGTTGAGGTTTTTCGCCATTTTATTTAGATCCAAATGTTGGAGTGGTTCTATATTTGACAGCCAATTGATACATGTTATGTATATATTCATTGAGGTTTACAAATGGACCTAGTTATAAAATAATTATAGAACTTGTTATGAATGATAGTTAATGGTTTGGTTTGGTTTTTTTGTATTTCTCTAGATCTTTCTGAACAATTCAACGTTACGCAATGCTCAACAACGGTTTAATGTTGTACTCGAATGAGAACATGAAAATGGAGAACTTTGAATGTTTACCGAATTCTCAAGACAAGTTGATGGATGCTGCTTTAGTTGCTATGGATACAGGGGACATCACTCCATTGGTTAAGGAAGAACTGAAGCTGACCATACAATCCCGCCGCCTAGCGGCTGGAATAGGGGAACTTCAGGTCCAGTTTGAACCCCCACAACAAAAAGAGGTAAAACTTCATAACTGAATTTAATATATTAAAGCGAGTGTACAGATAAGACAATCAAATTACGTACAATGTTAATTTACTGTGGACTTTTTAAGATGGTTACATGTGGGTTTTTTCCTCAGTTGACAGAAGAAGAAAAGGAAAAGGTAGACAGACGAAGGGAACAGAACCGACTGGCAGCCCAGCGGTTTCGACAGAAACAAAAACTGACGGGGGCCCAAGTCCAAAAGGTAAGGCCTATATAACACGTTGAGGTAACCCAACAAAGTGTTTTAAAGTTTAATTTTCAATATGATAGACAAGCAATGCAGCATATATGCTATAAATCAGTTCATCAAATAGATATATTCAGTTAATATGTCGTTTTATTGTCAATTTGATTTACAGAAGGTGCGAGGTTTAGAGTCGGACAACACGCGTCTGAGGAGGGAGTTAAAGATCCTACAGACGGAAAGAGAGATCCTGAGAAGACAACTGGAGGAGCACATGAAGATATGTCCCGGGCAAATCTTACACGTGATTAACACGTGATCATTCATCGCTGTACGTGTCATATTCATACGCCAAAATATGAAGAAAGTTTCCCCAACGGAAAGAAAAAAAATGAGGCATATAACGTTAACGTTAGAGCCATAATCATGGATAGTAGACAACATATACACCGTGTCATCTACATATTCGTAAACCAATGTGTTCAGGATTAACCACAGCGTACATCATTACAAAGATGGCCGAGTCATTGTGTTGGTGCTTTACAATGAATTTCATCGCGATCATTTCTGTGAAGTTATTCGACATATTGACGAGGAATACTGTGTTTATATATATACACGGAGTCGAAACGTGGCTCTGCATCACGAAATACACTGTCAGAAAAAAAACTGCGTGTTAATGTGAAATGTATTAAATGGGTGAATGTCATTATACTTTACATATATATCGCAATTCTGTCACTGTGTTTCATCAGATGGTCATGTGATGTTAAAGTTCTGTTACTATTTATAGATATGAACTTTGTAACATCGATCAATATTAAAAAGAATTACAGATATTTTTGTTCACTGTCATTTATATAATGTTACGTGCTGAAAGAGAAGTGAAGTTTAATATTATATTATACATGTATAGGCCTAGTTGTCAATGAATGGGACTAAGTTAATGACGTAATTATTTTAATGTTGCGCACTATGTATGGGCATGGAATTTCCAAAGCGGTGTTACTAAATATAGATATTACGGACCTAAACTTGGCAAGTAACGTTTCAAAATGAGTGTAGAATTCTAGAATTAGACGTAACACAAATCAAATTCATTCAAATATTTTGAACGCAATAAGATATTTCTTTTGATAAAAGTTTGTAAGGCAATTTTATATATATGAAGTCAGCAGTAATTGAGACAAAATAATTGCGCATCTTCGATATCGCCAGTTTAACGGTTTTTGATCCACTCCACTCCCCATAAACATGGGGGTGGGGGCAAAGTGGACCGAAAACACTTGGCTAATGAAGTTGCGTTAAAGGAGAGTTCATGACGGTTCCAATTTATCTGACGGACAGGCATGGATAGTTCTCATCTGATGGACAGGCATGGACAGTTCTTATCTGACGGACGGGCATGGAGAGTTCTTATCTGACGGACGGGCATGGATAGTTCTCATCTGACGGACGGGCATGGACAGTTTTCATCTGACGGACGGGCATGGACAGTTTTCATCTGACGGACGGGCATGGAGAGTTCTCATCTGACGGACGGGCATGGACAGTTCTTATCTGACGGACGGGCATGGAGAGTTCTCATCTGACGGACGGGCATGGAGAGTTCTCATCTGACGGACGGGCATGGAGAGTTCTCATCTGACGGACGGGCATGGAGAGTTCTCATCTGACGGACGGGCATGGAGAGTTCTCATCTGACGGACGGGCATGGATAGTTCTCATCTGACGGACGGGCATGGACAGTTCTTATCTGACGGACGGGCATGGAGAGTTCTCATCTGACGGACGGGCATGGACAGTTCTTATCTGACGGACGGGCATGGACAGTTCTTATCTGACGGACGGGCATGGAGAGTTCTCATCTGACGGACGGGCATGGACAGTTCTCATCTGACGGACGGGCATGGAGAGTTCTTATCTGACGGACGGGCATGGATAGTTCTCATCTGACGGACGGGCATGGACAGTTCTTATCTGAGGGACGGGCATGGACAGTTCTTACCTGAGGGACGGGCATGGAGAGTTCTTATCTGACGGAAGGGCATGGAGAGTTCTTATCTGACGGACGGGCATGGATAGTTCTTATCTGACGGACGGGGCATGGAGAGTTTTCTGAAATGGGTTAAATTAGAAGATGGCATTCAAATATGTAAATTCGTGAGCGTTTCGTGAATGCTTTGGTTGTGAAGACAATTTTCATAACATTTTCAACATAATTTTTACTTTTTAAAAAATATTAAAAATTTTTAAGATGCTTGATTAATACTTTCACTTGGAGTAATGCTGAAAAATTCTCATTCTGGTATTTTCTGGGTCAGTGGTGATGTTCTAATTAATAAGATGAGTATTAACAGTTGAATTGGTTATCGGCCGGGTTCATATGGGTAAGGAGTTCCACAGTGTGACGGCTGCATAGCTGAAAGACCTTTTACCCTACCCAGTTGTTCTTGGTCTTGGAAGTTCCAAGGTCTTTTGGAATCTGAAATTATACCTCGCGTTTCTTAGCTGAACCAAGTCTTGTAGGAACGACATTTATAATTTAAAAAACTTCAAGTGCCATGGCTCTTATACACCTGCATGGTTTTCAATGAGGGAAGATTTGATTTATCTAATAGTTGATTATATGTACTAGTATATGGTCTTCATAAATAAATCGTAGGGCTCGTTCTTGATTTAATTTTTTTTTTTTTTTTTTTTTTTACCAATTAAAGTGCCATACCAGAGGACAATAACTAAAGTTTGACATGATAAAGGAATGGTAGATAGTGAGTTTATCCAACCTACAAAGATGTGTCCCTATACGCTATTCGAAGCCGGACTAGCTCCCATTGTTTTAAAATATTGTTTTAAAAGTAATGTCTTTTGCGAGTTTCGATTTTAACTCTCATTTTCACGTTAATCTCTATATACTTGATTAGGCCTAACTCATTCATGAAATCTCAATCAACTCATTCATGAAATCTCAAGGATAGTTATGGTTTGATAATTATGTAAGCGTCCTCATACAGATCCAACTTACTGAATGTGATAGGGGGATCTACTAAAGATCTAAACTAAACCCAATGCTCCCTTGCAACCCGTTGTTTCGATCAGCGTACATGTAGACTTACGATTACTTTCAGGCGAGCTAGAAATACGACAAATAAAGTGACCAATCATATTGTTCCTTTCAAACTCGATCTGGCCTCTGACAGGAAGCGGTTTTGAGAATCGTAAACCATGTAAACACAACATTGTGCAGGTGCTAAACAGGTGAAAATTAGGTTTCTTTATAAATGGAATGGCGTTACACGCTGGAAATACTCGCAGTAGTCGAGGGGCTCCAAATATGGACGCTACTAGTGGTCCAGGATACGCAAACACAAGCACCTTGATCCAAAACAGCGCCAACGACCCGCCGTACGCGCTGCCTCACCAGTATCATAACGGTGTGTCCCTGGAAAAGTTCCACAATATGGGCGTGTCCAGCAGGTCGCACGTGCGTGAAGCAGACTCTCACAGTCGACACCACCGTGGAAAAAGCAACTTTGACAACATTCGCTCGGAGTGTCTTCAGCGCGGACGCCTGTATGAAGATCCAGAGTTCCTGGCGCACGAGACCTCTGTCTATTACAGCAGGAGTTCGTCCTTCAAAATAGAATGGAAAAGACCATCGGTAAGACTGTAATTTGGGGAATTTCAAATTGGCTGTAATGTTTATATAAATTTGGCCTTGCTCCTGAAGTTGATGGACTAAAACATCAGGTCCCTACTTCAGTTCACTGCACCTGATGGTATATTTCAAGAATGGCCTGAATCACCTGATGTTTTTAGCATATCTCAGAAAAGATGCAAACTTCAGCGACTATTTCAGGGATTCACATACAGTTCGTAACACTCCAAATATTACCAAATTCAGACAGATTTTAAGTTCTTTTAGTGCTGTTTCTTATACCGAGTGTCTTGTTTGTGTGTGTGTGTGGTACCACAGTGTACGATAACTGCACAGTAAATCCCAAGATAAATTTGTAACCTGTAAATTTCAGTGGTAATGACACTTGCTCACAAATTATGGCAGTATGTGTACTGTCTGAATACCTGGAGATACCTCTATAAACTTGATGAAATGAATGAGACTGACTAAGCATATACACACACTGTTTTGATAGACATGAATTTTACACTATAGATAAATCTTCATACGAGAGTTTTTTTATTTGGCAATCTAATTATTTCCATTGATTGGTATTGTATAGTTATATTGGATATTCTCGTATCCAGTGGCAAGGCATGGCATTGTAAAGTAGCCTTATATTGACTATAAAGAGGTTTGTGTACTGTGAACCTGTACAGATAGCATCATTAGGAAAAATTTAGTCATGTCATCAATGTGGGTAGGGGGTGAGGTGTGTGTGTGTGGAGATTGCATCCTAACTGCATAATGTGACCATAAAATCTGAAGTATCTCCACTTTCTGGCATGAGGCATCAAACACTGTGACAAATATCTAATTTTGAAAACAGCATACTGAAAGTGAGACTAGTGACATTAAAACTATATATAATAATATATATCAAATATATATATGCAAATCAGATGGATAGATTTCTCTCCCAGATGCAACTTGCTTTTATGCAAAACTTTGATGAAAATCTCAAGTATTATACATGTATCATAGTTGAATTAAAAAATCATCTTTTAACTAATATACTGCAAACAAATACTACAAACTCTCCTTTTATAATTTTTCTTAATGAGTCAACAATAATAAACGCAAGTTTTCCTGGATTAGCATTTTGTCCAGTTATCCCAAGTCGCTGAACCGTGTCCAGATTGATCTAATCAGATTAAAAGGCCAACCGTCTTTACATAATCACCCAAAGAAGAACTGTCTGTGAACAAAAGATCCACCGAGGAATGTGACTGATCTATCAGTGAGCTTAAAGGGACTCGCATTCCTGTGTGTTTAAATTACAAATAAATCTTGTAATAGAAGGAACTCGGAATACACTGGAGTCAGACGGGAACCAAGGTCTACAACAGATACTTTTTCGATGCAGAATGCATTGTATATAAAGGACATTTGATACCAAAAAAATTGATGCATGGGTTGATAAATTTATTTATTTTTTTTTTTTTTGGCTTAGTTTAGTTTAAATAAGTACAAATATAGAATTTCTCAAAAATAAACGTGGGACTTGATTCTTGATGAAAAGATGTTTTTTTTTACTCCCTGACAAATGAATTTCAGGGGAGGTGTTGATATATCTAGAATCGCTATATATAGGTGTGTCCAACTGTCCCACTTTGTTTAGGGTCATTGACTTTATACAGAGGGCATCTCTTGACCTTGAATCAAAGAATCATGTAGTCAAGGTCATAGAAACATTAAAAACGGATTCTGTGACCTTGACCTTGTCTCCATGAGTCCATCAGACTCCAGTGGTTTATAACTATTGTATAGTTGTACCCCTGCGGCTGAGGAAACGATCCCATACAGGTTCTTTAGGTTTATATACTGGCATGTGTTGCCATACCCTCGATGTGTTAAATATGTGTGTATGATATATATACTGGGATATGTTGCCATACCCTCCATGTGTTAAATATGTGTGTATGACATATATACTGGGATGTGTTGCCATACCCTCCATGTGTTAAATACATAGTATACCAGTGTTTGTATAATATTCTCCGTGGTATCCAGCTGTTGTAGCTGTGTTATGTAAGGATATCAGTTTTATGGTAATTGAAGGTGTACTATCAATATGCTAAATACACATATGGAGCCTCCATGGTGAAATTTGACAGGTAGAATTATTTCAGGCTTCACATTTCAAATAGAGATGTACCACAAAGATATTGAATAATTTATTACCTATTATATTAGTACAGTAATATTGATGTAATGCAAAGTCTTATGTTTAATATGCAATATGACTTGGTTGTAAAAGATCAGTATTTAGTTACATTCTAAAACTTGGTGTAGTTTAATTGCACCACCTGAAATATTGATAAGATATTGGTATATGTAACAAGGGTTTGTACACTGTGTGATATGACATGGTCTGTGTAGTAATCTTTGGAGTAAGTTTTGTGTACAGTACTGGAAAGCAGTGAATAGAACGAGATTGTAGTCTGAGATTGTTTTCATAATCAGTAAATACCTGTGTGTGACTTGTTTACCTGTTCGTGTAGGTATTGTTTCAGGGCAGTTTACCTGTCATCGCTGATTACAATCGGACAGGTAGAGAGGTGTACCACTCTCATCACCTGCTCACACGCTGACAGGAAACAGATGAGAGTTTCAGCTATAGGCTGTGCTAGCATGCACATACACATCAGACATTTTTGTTATTACACATTTATCAGACATTTATCATATCATATGCTATAACTGCAGAACTTTAGCTCTCTTTTCTGTCAACATATTTTTTTTCCGGAGAGCTACAGTTCTGCAGCTAATCTTGCTTTGAGCTAGGAAGGGAATTTGTGGAATCAGATAGTTTTTCTCAAGTCATCAGTGTAAACTAGGGTTACCATAGATACCAGTGACATACTGGAAGAAAAATTTAGCACTCTTATTGAAAATGTCTTTTAGATTTAACTCAAGTTTATAAAATATTTTGCATTTATAGAAATGATATCTTTGAAATTATAGCAACTGTAATGCTGAAAAATTTAAAGCAAACTTTGAATAGTGTTTTTTTTTTTTTTATCTTCAGTAACTGACATAGCTAGGGGCTGTTACTACAGTTTTTGAAACAGGGTTGTGATCCCTTTAAATTTGGAAATTATCAGAATATTTGTTCAGATTGGTTTTTTTATTAACATACAATCACTCTGGTTTTTATCTTAAAATACTAGAGCCCCCCACCCACCCTCTGTATTTTGACAATAGGTGATCATTTGAGAAATGTATCTTACTTATATTGTCTTCAAAATTGGGATTTTTGAATTGATAATTGGCAAAGTTTTGCTTATTTTCCATTTGGGAATAGTCCTTTTATCGGACCCAGTGATGGCCCTGACTGCAGTTTCATTATTGTTGATTCAGATAAATCAGTGGAATCTGAATCGATAAAACTGATAACGCCAAAGCATGTAAAATTAATTAAAACAGTGAAAACCATAATGCTCAGAAAATAACCTGGAGCCAGTTCAAACTTGTATAGCATATTTAGTTTGTTGATAGATATGATAGATTAGCACCTCGAATAGTCGTGTGTAGCACAGAATTGGGCCTCAATGGCTGTGTGTCTTTAACGTAGTTCCACACTCCTGTGACGTCATAGGATTTTGCAAAGTCAATGATTTAATGACAGGAACATAAATTTTGTTGGAGCCTTTTTCAATAGTTATTATAAAAAATCTTGCTAGCCATACAATATTTCAAAAGTCTTAGTTATATTTGAAAAGTCAATGATATGTTTCAAAATACTGAATCCAAGGACAATAACTCTGTTTTCATTAAATTATTTTATCAAGTTCATTATGCGATAGATTTCCTTTATTTTTGACTAACATTTTACCAAGGTGATAAGGAATCATTATCTGTGTCTTTCATGAAATTACATAAAATTTTAATCCAGAGTGATTTTGAATAGCTCAACTGTATGGTGCCAGACTTCATTTTTTTTATTGGGGTATACATACTCTGGAAGCTATAGATTTGAAATTATTAAGGAAAGGTATGGATTTTTTTTTCATAAATAACTATAACAGATGTACATCTACTAATATAAACAGAAAAAATGATATGTAAACCATGCAATAAGGAAAATGCGTCCACATTTGTTTGTTTTTTAACATTTTGGAGAATAACGCTAATTCAATAATTTTGCTCATATCATTCTAAAACTTGATGAACATATTGAAAATGACATGTGTTTTAGTTATTGACATGTTTCCCGATAAATAAATGCAATTCAACAAATATTTTGTTGTTTTTATTTTAAAATAACAACAAATAACTGTTTCCAATGAATTTCATAAAAATCTACATAGGGGTACACAACTTCAGTAGTGTCTGTAATGAAAATTAATATGGAAATCCTTAACTGTTTTGCCTTTTTTCATTACTATGAATGTTAATTTATTGATTCCAAACAAAAAAATGCTACCTAAACCCCAAAATTCCAGGACTAAGGACCCACCTTAACACGTCCTGTAAGATCATTTCATCTGTAATTGTAGGACAAGACTCATTCAGGGAAATTCATTCATAACATAGGCAATTGCTTGGGGTCGAATTTACTATATAAAGAGTAAAGGTATAGAACTCTAAATATAGGGTACCCAAGTTCGCTGATGTAAAAACAATAAAACAATTGATATAAAATTCTCCTTTATATTCTAACATATGCATACATAATCAATCTGCATTACTACCAAAGTTCATCCCGAAATTCCTTATACTTCCCAAGATACGCAGAAATTAATTTGGAAAAATGCCTATTATTTTTTGGTCGACTTTTAGCTGGGCCTTGGCACTATACGACTAAACAGAATATTTGAGCATTGCAACAAGCTATTACATAGAATGTGCAGCATAAGATATCATTTCTAAAATGAATTTCTTACCCCATTTCATAAAATGAAGTCCGTAATAGCTCCAATTGACTGAAAATTGTAAAACCGTCTGTACTTTCACAATTTTATACCATTTGGTTTATTGTTTTTACATCGGTGAACTTGGGTACCCTATATTTAGAGTTCTATACCTTTACATTTTAATAGTAAATTCGGCCCCAAGCGATGCATTTGCATGTGATTTATAAGGAACTTGATTGAGAAGAAATTCCACTTTTAAAGACATTGCCATATCCATGCTAGGATAAAAGGGTTCTAGAAACTAAGGAATTCTCTGTTATAAGAGTGGTTCTAGGGAGTTCTCTGTTATAAGAGTGGTTCTAGGGAGTTCTCTGTTATAAGAGTGGTTCTAGGGAGTTCTCTGTTATAAGAGTGATTCTAGGGAGTTCTCTGTTATAAGAGTGGTTCTAGGGAGTTCTCTGTTATAAGAGTGGTTGTAGAGAGTTCTCTATCAAAAGAGTGGTTCTAGGGAGTTCTCTGTTATAAGAGTGGTTTGAGATAGTTCTCTGTTATAAGAGTGGTTCTAGAGTGTTCTCTGTTATAAGAGTGGTTCTAGGTAGTTCTCTGTTATAAGAGTGGTTCTAGAGAGTTCTCTGTTATAAGAGTGGTTCTAGGGAGTTCTCTGTTATAAGAGTGGTTCTAGATAGTTCTCAGTTATAAGAGTGGTTGTAGAGAGTTCTCTATCAAAAGAGTGGTTATAGAAAGTTCTGTGTTATAAGAGTATTTCTAGAGAGTTCTCAATCAAAAGAGTGGTTCTAGAGAGTTCTGTGTTATAAGAGTGTTTCTAGAGAGTTCTCTATCAAAAGAGTGGTTGTAGGGAGTTCTCTGTTATAAGAGTGGTTGTAGGGAGTTCTCTATCAAAAGAGTGGTTCTAGAGAGTTATCTGTTATAAGAGTGGTTATAGGGAGTTCTCTGTCATAAGAGTGGTTATAGAGAGTTCTCTGTTATAAAAGTGTTCTAGAGAATTCTCTATTATAAGAATGGTTCTAGGGAGTTCTCTGTTATAAGAGTGGTTGTAGGGAGTTCTCTATCAAAAGAGTGGTTCTAGAGAGTTATCTGTTATAAGAGTGGTTATAGGGAGTTCTCTGTTATAAAAGTGGTTATAGAGAGTTCTCTGTTATAAAAGTGTTCTAGAGAATTCTCTATTATAAGAATGGTTCTAGGGAGTTCTCTGTTATAAGAGTGGTTCTAGGTAGTTTTCTGTTATAAGAGTGGTTCTAGATAGTTCTCTGTTATAAGAATGTTCTAGAGAGTTCTCTATTATAAGAATGGTTCTAGAGTGTTCTCTGTTATAAGAGTGGTTCTAGGGAGTTCTCTGTTATAAGAGTGGTTCTAGGGAGTTCTCTATCAAAAGAGTGGTTCTAGAGAGTTCTCTGTTATAAGAGTGGTTCTAGAGAGTTCTCTGTTATAAGAGTGTTCGAGAGAGTTCTCTATTATAAGAATGGTTATAGGGAGTTCTCTGTTATAAGAGTGGTTTGAGATAGTTCTCTGTTATAAAAGTGGTTCTAGAGTGTTCTCTGTTATAAGAGTGGTTCTAGAGAATTCTCTGTTGTAAGAGTGGTTCTAGGGAATTCTCTGTTATAAGAGTGGTTCTAGAGAGTTCTCTTTTATAAGAGTGATTCCATGGAATTCTCTATAATAAGAGTTGTAGTTCTAGAGAGTTCTCTACTCTATAATAAGAATGGTTCTAGAGAGTTCTCTATTATAAGAGTGGTTCTAGGGAGTTTTTTGTTATAAGAGATTTGAATTGTCTTGTGAATTAAAAGACATTGTTATTAGAACTCTATAACAATTGATATCTTTTTACACCGCTGTGACCAGTAAATTCATCTCTCTCATCCATTTTGTAGGAGATTGCTGGCCTTTACAGACTAAAGCCGGCCTTCTTCCTGGATAATGCCACCAAGTTTGATGTCATTCAGGGGGATCTTGGTAATATTCAACACACCAGCATTCATTTGCATCTCTTTATTTCATGAAAAAATGTGATAAGTATTTCACTCAAATGTTTAATGTACATGCATCACCAATATTGTATTGTATCTGCCATGAAGCATGTGTTGCTTACTGAAGGAATAATATTTAAAAAGAACTGAATCTTGGCTAATATGAGTATTTTGTTAGATTTATCTCCCTTTAATAGTGTAGGAGTTATATCCCTTTGATAGTGTAGGAGTTATCTCTCTCTCACATTGTAAGAGTTATTTTCTTTGACAGTGTAGGAGTTATCTCCCTTTGACAGTGTATGAATTTTCTCTCTTTGACAGTTTATGAGTTACAAGTAAAGCTTTTTAAAAAAGCTTGCCGTCTTTAGCAGCAACTCTATAGAGCGAAGTTGAATTATGTCCCTTGTCTTCATTATTGAATTGAGCTAAAATAAATAATCTCACGGACATCATGCCTACAAACCTGTGTCCTGACTCCCATTGTAAAAGTTTGTATTTACGAAGGGTATATGTACTGGAAATCAAAATCACTGTTCCCTGTATTAGCACTGATTAAAGCCTCTATATCAAATGAAACTGAGATTTTCAGTGTGTATATCAAAAATTTATTTTTTAACAAAGTTATGAAACAAAACAAATTAAAAAGATTTAAATTGCTCAAATTTGCATAAAAATTATTCTTGCATATTGTACAGTACAACTGCTTTAGAAATTAACCAGGATAAAGACCTGAGAATATTGTAATAGTTTTGCCAAAAATTATATCTTAAAATACATAGAGTTTGATGGAAAGGATTATTCATTTGCATGCTTTAAAAAAACAGTGATCCTCATTTTGAAGTCAAGCCTTATTTAATCTTATGTAATTCTTAGCTTAAGGTATCATTAAAACTGTTTTGTAGGGATTAGTCCTACCGAATAGACAATTCCCAAAACACAAGTAATCAAAACAAAAAACGGCGAGTTTTTCTGTTTGTATGCAAAAATGAAAACATTGCTGTAAATGAAGTAACCATAGAAATGCTTTGTATTAGTTGCTTTTAAAAAAGTAATGTGTCAATTTCATGAATTACATTCTTCTTTTGTTCGTTTTGTCGATTTTTTTAAAGATTGAAAATCTTGAAAAATTGTTATGTCGTACGAAAATTAGAACACCAGAAAATTATCTCCCTTGCCTTGAAGAGCATTTCAACCAATGAAATAATTGAATATTTTCACTTCATGCACTTTCTACCAATGAAAAAAGAGGAAGTGCAAAGTCTGAAGACTGTAAAACACTTCAACTCTGTATACCGTCTTCCAAGGAAGACGGTAATCACTCTTTGACAATGTAGGAGATATTTCTCTTTGACTGTAAGAGTTATTTCTCTTTGACACAGTAGGAGTTATCTCTCTTTGACAGCATAGGAGTTATTTATCTTTGACAGGGGATTGCTGGGTTGTATCTGCTATTGCCTGTTTGACAAGTCCTGATCACCGTGAGTTGTTTCGCCGTGTCGTGCCAGCGGACCAGGGATTTCAGGATGGGTGGTATGCAGGAATATTCCGGTTTAATTTCTGGCATTTTGGGAAGTGGGTGGAGGTTGTTGTAGATGACCGATTACCGACATATCGTGGACAATTGATGTTCGTCCACTCGTGGTACAAAAATGAGTTTTGGGCAGCATTGATGGAAAAGGCTTACGCAAAGTAAGTAAATGGGAGGTTTGATTCAATGTGACATAAAAAGAAAGAGTTAGTCTGGCAGAACCAGAATATGACGTGTCTCCATTATCATTATTCTAAATTACTAACCACATTTATTAATGAACTGAAAAATATTGTCTGATGAAAATGGAGAAGGTCTTGCTAATGGTTACCGTAGGGTCATTATTTTCTTCAACACCAATTTTTGTTGTTTGATGGTTGTGCCAGACCAAAAAATCAAGCATCAAGAAAATTGTATTTTTGTTGGACATTTCCATGAAATTCAATGCCCACAAAAATAGATGAATCCACAGTATTTACTGTGAATTGGGACTTTGACAGTGGACTGAATGTATTTGTACACTGACTTAATTGTCTGTATTTTATCTACAGGTTGTTTATGGGTCCTATTGACTGTATTTTATCTACAGATTGTATGTGGGTCCTATTGACTGTATTTTATCTACAGATTGTATGTGGGTCCTATTGACTGTATTTTATCTACAGATTGTATGTGGGTCCTATTGACTGTATTTTATCTACAGATTGTATGTGGGTCCTATTGACTGTATTTTATCTACAGATTGTATGTGGGTCCTATTGACTGTATTTTATCTACAGATTGTATGGCTCCTATGAAGCCCTGAAGGGAGGAAATGTAGCAGATGCTTTGACAGACTTCACAGGGGGAATTTGTGAGGGGTACACTTTAAGGGGAGTCAACTCAAATGTTCCCAGGAACATTGTCAACATATTGTTTAAAGCCCTAGACAGACAGTCTCTGATTGGCTGTGGTATTAATGTAAGTCAAGCAACACAGTCTCTGATTGGCCGTGGCAGTGATTGGGATAAGCACTCGCCCTGCGCCATAGTCGCATTAAATAAAAAAATAGCGCACAGAATATTGAAACACTGCGCCGTTTTGGCGCATATCGTCGATATACCTAGTTTGAGCTTTTCCCCGCTGACTTCGTAGATATACGAATTTTTCAACTTTTAAGCTAATTATCCCCCACTTAATCTATATCGATTAAGTGCTTGAAAAATCTTCATCGCTGTTAATGCTTTAGTAATAGTACAACTTTACGTTCTTTTAAGCACAAGTATGACTTAGATTTCCTCAGTGTCTAATCAAACAGTAAAAAGTTATCTGATTGGCTAATACCGTTAAATTGCAATTTTAATGCACATGGACTGGAGATGCCACAGAATAAAAATTCTTAAGCCTGACAAAGAGCAAATTGACTTTAATTTTCGCCTGAATGATAAGCCAGTACTGGCAGTAGACACTTTAGGAGCAGGAGACGATGACGCAGAAACGTCAAAACAGACAATCACGATGAGAATCCTAAATTTAGCCAAACGTAAATTTAACACAAATAATAAAACTAAAGTTACCTATGGCAATGCAGTCTGTCAGTAGTGTTTAGATTATAATTTACTGATCTCTCTCAGATTCATCATTTTAAAATGTCGCATAAAAATTTCAATATGGCGCATTCATTTTAGAAATGTCACATTGACACTAGCTGGTAACGCGCCATTGTCACATTTAGCAATTTGCTTATCCCAATCACTGCTGTGGTATCAATGTAAGTCAAGCAACACAGTCTCTGATTGGCTTTGTAATGCAAGTCAAGCAACACAGTCTCTGATTGGCTTTGTAATGTAAGTCAAGCAACACAGTCTCTGATTGGCTGTGGTATCAATGTAAGTCAAGCAACAGTCTCTGATTGGCTTTGTAATGCAAGTCAAGTAATACAGTCATTGATTGTTTGAGAGTTTCTGGTTGGTTATGACTAATTCATTGGAAATTAATCAGAAGGCAAATATTGTATGCTAATGTCAAAGTAGATTTTTTTTTATGTAATAATGTAATATGCAGATTTGATATTCATGGTTAGGTATTTCATTATTTTCAGCCGGTGAAAGGCAATCAAGGAGAACAGAAACTGACAAATGGTTTGGTGGCAGGACATGCCTACAGTGTTACAGATCTAAGGGAGGTAAGTTACAAGTGTAAATTACAGATCTAAGGGAGGTAAGTTACAAGTGTAAATTACAGATCTATTAAAGGGGGTAAGTTATGAGTGTAAATTACATATCTAAGGGAGGTAAGTTACAAGTGTAAATTACATATCTACATGTAAGGAAGGTGCCTTACATATCTAAATTACAGATCTAAGGGAGGTAAGTTACAAGTGTAAATTACAGGTCTACAGGTAAGGAAGATACCTTAAATATTTAAATTACAGATCTATGGATTATAAGTTACAGATCTAAGGGAAAATAATTGCAGATGAAGTGATTTCAATGTAGTGTGTATTAAGCATATTTAAAAGTACCAATAACAACATATTACATGGTGTTTACTGTAAATGAAAAGTAAGATTTTATGAACTGGAAATATGTACCAATAGTTTGAATATAATTTTCTTCCAGATTTTGTTAATGTCGGACAACAGGGAAATGCCAATCACCTTGATAAGAGTTCGAAATCCATGGGGAAACAAAGTGGAATGGAAAGGATCATGGGGAGACAGGTTTGTAACTAAGGGGTCTCATTAAGTTTGTAATTTTGTTAAGGAAAGGGACATTTTAATTAAGTAACAGGCACTGGGGGACAAATTTTTGTTGGAATACGCATTGTGTCAGAATAAACAGTGTAAAAAACAATGAAAATAGGAAATTGAGAATCAAGGTAAGGGTCAGAATGCCCAGTGAAACAGACTACACAGGTGTCGGATTAATTCAGCAGTTTTCACTGTACGAAGTATTCTGTGCCAAACTTCAATATAGAAATTCTTGACAGAATGATTTATCACAGTCAAAAGGGAAGTTTCCAGTCCAAAATTGTTGCAGCCTTTAATGTTCCAAAGAAAGGTTAACAAAACGATAGAAATCAAGTGTCTATTTTATATCCGGTTTACAGACTTGTATCTCAGGTATCATACCTCTTGGTTTGAATCCTATTTCTCTCCTTGTCTGACCTTGACAGGAAAAGTTTTTGACGTGCATTGCCTGCTTACTATCTGTCAGTCCGTCTGTTAGCTTGTGTCTGGATTGTCAAACCTTTGCAGTGACTGCTTTTGTCTGGATTGTGAAATGCTTTTGTCTGGATTGTAATACCTTGGCAGTGAATGCCTGTGTCTGGATTGTCATTTGAGATTATCAAACCTTGAATGTGGTGTGTCAGTGCCCCAAAATAAATCAGTACTTTTTTAAAATTACAACTGAAATGTGCCAGAGTTGGCATATTGAGTTGGGAGGAGGCAATGAATGGTTGTGTTTAAAGTCAATAGATTGATTCGAGAAGGAGGCAAGATGAGTCCGGATATTGAGTTTAGTTTGGGCAATGCAGGTTTAGAGTCTGCATTATGTTTTTATACATTCATCTTATGATAGATTTGTGCAATGCATCTGTCTGTTTATCTGCCTGTTAGCACCTTGTGGGTCAAATGAAAATAGTAATTATATTTAAGGCGAGGATCATCAAACTGGTACACATGTTCCCATTGATTACAGGAAAAATCCTATAGTTTTTCAAGGTCAAACTTACATGGATAATTTTATTGGCAGAAAACAAGATAGGACAGTACTGATAAGATTAGGATAATCAAACTTGATGCACCTAATCAACCATCACGTGATGGAGTGGTGCAGTGTCTGTGTGTTTGTATGTTGCCTGCTTGTTCATCCACCATCACCTTGTGTGAAAGATTTAACAGTACTATTAAGGCTAGGATAATCAAACCAGGCACACATGCCTCCCTGAATGAGAGGAAGATCCCTGATATTTATTAAGGTGAAAGGTCAAGGTGATAATTTTTTGGGTAATCATGAAGGAAAAACATTAATAATAAGCCAAAGATCAATTAACCTTGTTCCCCGTGGTGTTGATACCAAGTATATTTTAAAAAGTTATGATGTTTCTTCTTCAGTGATACTATATTAAAGTTGAAACTTTCTTCATTTCTACACTAGTATTTGAAGGGGCATTAGCTGTGAAAGTGATGGCAACCATTTTTTTCCCTCAAAATCTCTCAGTGACATAAGAATATACATGTATTAATGACTAATAATATACAATTATTGCTGTTTTTGAAGTCAATATGATAATTTAGACACCTGAGGAGTACAATATTCATCGAGCCCGAAGGGCGAAGTGAATATTGTACTTTGAAGGTGGCTAAATCATCGTATTGACCTCAAAAACAGCAATAATTGTTTTATTATATGATTAAATGATTAAAGAAACCTTCAAGATTGTTCTTTACTTTAATTGTAAGTTT
Organism: Ostrea edulis; assembly: GCF_947568905.1. Lineage (NCBI taxonomy): Eukaryota > Metazoa > Mollusca > Bivalvia > Ostreida > Ostreidae > Ostrea > Ostrea edulis. Next base: position 80,654,356 of record NC_079168.1, read on the forward strand.
CAACGACCTATTTTTTGGTCCTATGTGGAAAAAATAATTCCTTATGTTCACCTGGAAGGTCACGTGCAGGTAAACATAACGTAGTATGATTTCTACATTGTTGGATCTCAGCCAATTAGAGAGCTAAGAATTATTCAATCATATAATAAAACCATTTATTTTGTGCAAAAACAAGGGAAACCTAATAAAACTACATTTATTCAGGTAACCACTTTTAGTGTAAAAAAATATAAAAGGAAGAATTATTGTCTTGCAAGACAATAATTATTTAATCACCAAAATTTCACATTCATGTACCTGCTTTGAGGTTAAAAAGTGTTTGAAATAATTAAATATTGGTGTTATGACTGAAATATATACTACTCAAATTTGATAAGGATCACTAGGTTATATGTGTGTAATTTACCTCTAACATAACAAAAGACATAAATTTGACTCAGAAATGTGTTTACTGAGGTTATGAATGAAAATTCATGAACGGCATGAACTTTTATCAATACGGAATGCTTGAAATCTGATAACAACACCAAAAGGCATTTCATTACAAAAAGTTAACAGCAAACCAGAGAAAGAATTACACAGTTTTTGGGGATACTCCATCATTACACTTAGTCGATGAAGTGCCATTACCGGGTATGGCCTCTCCTTGCATCAATGACGGTTTGACAACGTCGAGCCATGCTGTCAATAAGCACCCGGATGTTTCCAATGGGAAGGTTGTTCCACTCTTCCACGAGGGCGTTTCCGAGCTCTGCCAAAGTCGTGGGTTGTGCTCTACGGCGTGAAAGGGCAACCTGCAGCATGTTCCATATATGCTCAATCGGGTTCAAGTCCGGCGAGCGCGCTGGCCAGTCCATACGGACAATTGTCTCCTGCTGAAGGTACTGCTCCACCACCCTGGCGCAATGAGGACGGGCGTTATCATCCATCAGGATGAACTCAGGGCCAACAGCACCAGCGTAGGGTCTGACGTAAACATCGAGGATCTCATCCCGGTACCGCACCCCCATCATTGTTCCTCTCTCCAGGACATGAAGATCTGTTCTTCCATCCCTGCTGATTCCACCCCAGACCATGATGGAACCACCACCATAACGGTCATGTTCACTGATGTTGGCATCATGGAAACGTTCACGTTGTCGTCGCCACACTCGGTGCCTCCTGTCTGTAAAGTCCAAACAATACCTGGACTCATAGGTGAACAGAACTTGAACCCAATCGTTCTGTGTCCAAGTGACATGATCTTCAGCCCAGTCCAATCGCTCCTGCCGGTGTCGAACAGTCAGAGAGACTCGAACACATGCCCTTCTCGAGTTGAGACCTGCATTGTGAAGCCGATTCCGTATCGTCTGAGTGGATACATTCACCCCCGAGGCATTCAGGAGGTCGTTACGTAGGCTGGTTGCTGTCCAGAAGGGATGGCGTCATGCCTGAAGAGCCACAAAATGGTCTTGGCATTGGGTTGTCGACCTCTGACGACCACCCCCATGTCGGTGTGCTGCTGTACCAAAAGTTTGCTGTCGGTTCCAGGCCCTGTTTACAACGCTCTGTCTGACGTTTAGTGCATTTGCAACGTCATGTTGTGAATAGCCAGCGTCAAGCATTCCAATACATCTGCCCAGTTGTTCTGTCGTCAGGAGACGCCTTACACGTTGAGAGGGCATTGTGTTGATAAACGTAGTGTAAACATTCAAGTGAGTTTGAAATTTTAGAAAGAATCAGACACCGATGGCTGAGTGAAAATCGTGCAATGGTAGCAAAAGCATAAACTGTGATGAGAAAGGCATTTCCCATGGCATGAAATGCACGTGCAAGTTTGTTGAAGACGTTTTTGATTTCACTTGGACACAATATTGCCAGTTATGCAGTTATTAATTTTTTAAACAGAAAAATATCTATGATCCTTATCAAATTTTGAGTAGTATATAATATAGAACAATTTTCCTTGATATAAATTTTTGATGACAAAATGACAGGTAATGCCCCTTTAACAAAATCATCTTTGAATCAACATTCAATTAATACTCTCCAATATTAGCATTAAGTTTTCAGAAAGCAATGTCAGACCATTTTTGACCAATGAATGGTTGATTTAGATTTTAATGTTTTCTTTGGTTACTACTGTATTTCTGAATATATTGGACGGGTGTATATTGCGCGTGAGCATTGCTCTTGTTGGTGAGGAAATACTATGCAAAGCAACTAATATTTTGGTAATTTATCTGTATGAAAATCTGGTGTGTTTTTTATGTATTTAATATTAATGAACTCCGATTTATAATAGTTTCTGCATTTACAATGTTTTAAGAGAAATGCAAAGAAATAAGCAGAGAAACTGATTTAATTTCAGATCTCGAGAGTGGAACAGCATCCCTGCAGACGACAGAGAGAAGATGGGTTTGGTTTTCAGAGATGACGGAGAATTCTGGTAAATAATAAAAAAAAATATGGTCACAAAGTCTGTGATTATTGATTGATTGGATTTTCATCCTTTTGATTTACAAACTAATGAGTGGTGGTCTTACAGATTTAACTGTTCTTATCTCATTGCACATTTCTACTCAAATTACCAGCCAAAGAGCTACATACAGCATGATAAAGGTCTAATTATGCCCCCCCCCCCCCCCCCATCAGAAAATTCCTTTGACATACAATGTACAGCTAGTGTATTTTAAAATGATTTGAAATACACTTTTATATTTTCATGAAGCTTCTATTCTTATGTGATTAAAATATGATAATGTCTACTACCAATTTCACACTGTTTCTTGTCATTTGATGTCAGTGAAGTTTGTATTAATCATGCGTAATTTTTGTTCTGATAAACCTAGTATGTACTTTCAGTGGATTTATGGCATTTGAACTTCGAAAATTTCACAGAGTTCAAAGTGTAAATTTTACCCTTTTTGACTTTCTTGTAGTGGAGTTATTTTGCCTCCAGACTTTGTTATCCTTGCAAATGTTGAGCTGATTTATTGTGTGTAGTTGTATATTGATAATTCACAGAATGATGAAGATTAAGTTTCACATAAGTGACTTGCTTTCAGTGGAGTTATGGCCCTTGGACTTTGAGAATTTTGTAGACTTTATAAATTTATGGAAATATCTTTGCTATCCTGACAGATGTTGAGTTGATTTTTAGTTTGTCATTGTTTATTGACAAGTTTAATGCAGGTGAAGGTTAATTTTCGGCAGAGTTATGATGCTTGGACTTTAAAGATTTCATAGTTTTCTGAGCATTATTTCTTTGTATGCAGATGGTGACTTGATTTAGTGTATTTTTTACAATAGGAAATTTATCAACCCTTAGACTGTGAACATTTCCTAGACTTCACAGTTTTGAAAGCTTTTTAACCTATGCTTGTAGATACAGGTACATGATTTCAGATAAGTAAATCTTGACCTGAATTTTCTGTTAGTTGTACAAATCAAACTGGGTCTTTTAGGAATGATCCAATTCACCTGGTAATTTATTAGCTATTACCAGTATATGTATTCTTTTTCTTGGCTATCAGGCTGAAGTTTTCATGTTGTATCAACACAGCTACACTGTAGGTACATACTCGGCTAGCTGCAGATCTGCATCTTCGCTAGCCAAGGGTGACGATCCACGGTGTTTCTCTATATAGAATAGAGAAACACCATGAATCGTCACCCTTGTCTAGCGTAGATGCAGATCTGTAGCTCTATGGGAAAATATTGGGTCAGACCAGAGAGCTACAGAATGAAAATTAGAAGGTATGTTTGGACACAAGTATAGTGGGGAAATAATTTAGGAAGGCCTTGATATTACATTTTTGCGAAGGTTATGCAAGCATACACCAATATCCATACACATTTTTTCTGCTCCGTAAATCAAAGTTTTTTCTTTTATAAGGGGTTGATCTTTAGTTCTCTGGTCTGTCCCAATATTTTCCCAGAGCGCTACAGATATGCAGCTAATACACAGCAGGATGGACTCTTTGGATTTCATATTTTACAGTTTCGCACCTTTGTAACTATATTAGGTTTTACAGGATGGAGTTTTTGGACTTCATGTATTACATTTTCATATTTTCGTAACTATAATCAGGATGGCGTTATCAGACTTCATGTATATTACATTTTCGTACTTTTGTAACTATAACTTGTACATTTTATAGGATGGAGTTTTCGGACTTTATGCGTAACTTTGATTCCTTAGAGATATGTAATCTGACCCCGGATTCTCCGGTAGAAATGCCGAAACAGTGGCACACATCAGATTATCACGGACGGTGGCAGGGTGGATTAAATGCTGGTGGTCGACCAAAATACAGGGGTAGGTAATCAGAATGCTCTAAAATCACTCATTGGGCTAATGTTTGAGGATTGTCGAGATTGTACGTTTTTGTTGGGATATGATTTTGTAGATGTGGTTTCTTTACATTGAAAAATCATGCAAATTATGAATTTTTTGTGGTTTGAAATTCATTTGAAAGGAGTACTCATGAAATTCATAAGAATTGAGCCGCTAGGAAATTTTATGGTTCCACAGTATTACAAATGATGGCAGAACAGGTTTGATGCCAACTTTCAATGGAAGGCAAGATGCTCTCTGTAAATAGTTTGCCATAAATGTTCCAACAAATGTTAATATATTCTGTTAAAATATCAATTTTAATCTCCCTGTGAATTTATTGCATAAGTGATACTATAAGATATAAAAACTCCTTTATGTAATTTCAACTGATTTTTATATTAGTCCCCTACTGGCAAAGCCAAAAGGGACTTAAGGTTTGCACTCTGTCTGTCCAGCAAATCAGTTTCCACACTTTTTTCCCGTTATTCATTTGATATATGGTACATTGCTTTACCACGACAAATTGCAGATTTGTTCCGGTCTATTGATTTTTTGCTGTTGAGTTATGGCCCTTGGACTTAGAAAATATAGAATTTTAATCGGTTGTATATGGCTTTTATTTGATGGGACCTGGTTATTCTTGTGTATAAACTGTTGACATGATTATACACACAGAATGTTATGCAGACGACTTGACTTGAGACTGGTAGGGTACATGTATTGCTATACAATACTTATAGAATACTTGTTATAATGAAGCTTATAACCTCCTGTGCTGTGGATGCATCTTAGTACTTTGTGACCCCTGTAGTTTATATTGGTAGTATTACAGATGGATTGATTATGCTTTTTGGGAACTTACGTTCAAAACAAATATAACTTGAACAATTCAAGAATGGCCAACTTCTATGTCAGTAGATGGACAGCCAGGGACAAAAAGGAATTCAAAATAAAATGAATGATGTGTAAGAATGACTCATAGTGACATTATACATAATAGATAAAATATGAATACCTGATCACAGAAATGAATTGTTGTTGACTAGTTTTCCATTGTCCTTTTCACAAATAAAAAGTAATGTGTATGTTTGTTTACTATATGAGCCCAGGAAGAAAGTAGTACTCATTGACCTTAACATATTCATTTTGGGGTGTTGATCTTGAAATATTTATTCTTGGTATTGTAGACTCCCACTGGACGAACCCCCACTTCAAGGTGAGCTTGTCCGCTTGCGATGAAGATGGAGACCGAATGTGTAGCTTTATCGTCCAGCTGATGCAGAAAGACCGGCGGAAAATTAAACACAAGGGGGAGAAACTCATCTACATAGGTTTCCTTGTGTATCGGGTAATGATTAACTTGTACTTAATTTTACTTTATGTATCGGGTAATGATTAACATGTCTACATTGATTTCCTTGTGTATCGGGTAATGATTAACTTGTACTTAGGTTTCGTTTATGTATCGGGTAATGATTAACTCGTCTACATAGGTTCCTTGTGTATCGGATAATGATTAACTCGTACATAGGTTTCCTTGCGTATCGGGTAATGATTAACTTGTACATAGTTTATTAACTCGTCATTTTACCCCGGAATTAGGGGGGTTGGGTTGGTATAATGGAATCGACTTGTCCATTCGACTGTAGTCAAAATTTGTCCAAAGTAAATCTTGAAGAATAGATTTGATTAAAACTTTGTGTATATCTTATGAATATTGAAGTTGTGCACCTGCTATTTTGATTGAGATTATTTAACATTCAAGGAATTTATGGATATTTTTTTTATTGGGGGGGGGGGGGGGGTGTTGTCGTCTAACTTATCTCTTGAAAACAATTTTTTCTTCAGTGAGCACATATTCACTTTCCTACCATCCAATGTGCCCTGCGAGGGGTATCAGTTCTGTTAGGACAGTTCTATTTAATATCTAAAACGTGATAAATTTATGCCTCCCTCACAGATTTTACGAAATTCACATAATCTGCTATTTGAAAAAGATTATCTTTCAATGTATCTTCTTCCAGTTATCAGATGACCATGCTCTTCCTCTGAGGAAGGACTTCTTTGAAACCAATCAGAGTGTAGAATCCAGCGGTCATTTCATCAACATGCGTCAGCGTATCGCCCGTCTGTCCCTGCCCCCCGGGGACTACATAGTGGTGCCATGTACATGGGACCCAAACGAAGAGGCAGCATTTTATTTGAGGTTCTTCTTTGAGAACAGAAACACTGTTGAGTGAGTAAAGCCATGAAGTAAAAAAAAAATCCCATACTGATATTCATCTGTAGTTTGATTATCTCGAATACGGGTTATCTCGAATAAACTGCTTTTGTGGAAGTTGATTGCTGGTCCTGGCCATATTCCCTAAATAAATGACTTGTATAACTCCTGATATCTCAAATATGGTAATCTTGAATATCCCGCTTATGTTGAAGTGTCTTCAAGGTCCCAAGTCATAATTTTCACATGGTGTAGTCAATTTTACGGTCAGCTGAACATATTTGATTGTGTTAATTCACACATTTTTGCCCGTGGCTATTTACACCTGTTCAAACTGGTAACTACTAGTCATTCCCACCCTATGTGAGGTGCCTAACTCACAGTACCTAACTCATGGTACATAAACTCACAGTATGACAGCTTAAGTGTTTTAAATAAAAGTAGTCTTTATCCATAAAATGATTAAATGTACTCATATAGCCAATTATAAATCAACACATAGAATGATATGGATAGAGGATTTAATAATACATGCTATAATATTAACATGCTTGATTGATAAACGCCAAGATTTTCAAAATGAATTAGGATTCAAACAATCATGAAAGTGCAATAATGTATTTAAAAATACATGGCATACTGTTAACACGAAGAATAGATTTTCAAAGTAAACTTGAACTAAACAATTAGGAGGTCTATCGCCAATAAAAAGAAGTGAACAAATTCTCATCATTTGACAACATGTCTCTGAGATGTCACACAATGCGGAAAACATTTTTCTGGGACTCCCGAGAATCGAACTTTGTACAGAGGATACAATCCACACTGCTACAGCAGACATGTAACACAAAGATAACAGAAATGTGTAGTGACTGTATAGATATTGAGCTGTCGCCGTGCTAGAGAAGACATTGTACCCAATAAGCATTTTCTTTAATTTGTTTTTTTTTTTATTTCTTACATGATAAATTCTTTGGTTACAACACAATAGCTACACCCCATTCAAGCTTGGAAGTCAATATTGTAAGCATAGGAACTGTGCAGTCATTGTATTTTAGATATATTCAATGAAATATTTTATAGATAACGAAAACAAGAATTCTTTTGATTTATATATATGTACTACTTTAGATTGATTATTACTCAGATATGAATAACAGAAGAAATATTAAAGGAATTTGTTACTCTTGCAAGTATTATGTATCAAATGAGCTTATACAAATATAAAGGAAGTCATTGAAACAACTTCAGAAGATAAAAACCCGGATATTTTGAAGTTTTGTTGAAGACCCCCCGGATTTCAAGATACAGATATCAGATTGGATGAAGTTTCGAGTGTAATGTTTAATATTTCCTGCAGGGAGACGGACGAGGCCCCCAGCAGAGAGGAAATCGCCCTTCCACCTACTGAAAAAGACAAGGAAGAACACTTCAAACGCTTCTTTCACTCTGTCTCAGGGGAGGTAACTCACAGCTGAAATGTTTACATTTGTACATTGTTCCATGATTCCAGACAAATTCTTCACTGAAATAGAGATATAATGGTGTATTTTTGCAATATTCATAGAAATGCTAGTGGCATTTGGATAAAATAGTGCATTTCTAAAACAAAAATCAACAAAAACCATGAAATATGTTTTAAAACATCTTCATGAAGTCAATTTTGGTTTACAAAATCTTTGCAATCAAAAATTCGTGAGCAGAATATTCTGAAATAAAAACTGAGAAATGTTTTGTAAAATCCATACTAAGCTTAGAAGATATGTCATGACCCTGAACTAAGACCATTTAGTCAAGGTCAAGGTCCCTGATAAAAATAAGGTTAAAAAGGCTTTCCTGGTCATGATTTTAAAATGGTGAAATATTAAAAATTCTATGCATCATATAAAGGTTGCTTTTAAGCAATAATTTCTCTCAGGTCAAGATCATTTTAACAAACATACTAGTTATTTTCATTACTTAGTTATGACCAAGTTTGAAGTATCTCTAATCCCATCAAGATGGGTCAAGTTCTAGAAATGCTGTACACAATGATTAAAAAAAAAAAATGAGAATGATCCACACATAAAATGTTTGTAATGAGAAAGCATAATCATGACCCAGAACTAAAGTCATTTCTCTATGGCCAAGGTCACTTTAAGGAAAAAATAATTTTATGTGCACTATCATTTAGTAATGACCTAGTCTGAACTACATGTTCATGTACCCATGGAGGTCAATGTATACTAGTCCCATCAAGACAACTTTTAAGACCATAGATTGATATAAATGTCATAAATAAGGAGGCAATTTTATGGGAAATCAAGATTTATGGAGATAATTTGTTTTCATTTTTGAATTTTTATATACCACATGGACAAAACATGGATAAAACAGACTGAATTTTGCAGTTCAATTAGTCTTCATAGACTGCTGTCAGTTTCCATGGCAATGGATAGTAGGGTGGTGGGGTTGAAATTATGTAAGATAGTGCAAGTAAAGTTAATATTGTGAAAATCAAAGAAATCTGTGACATTGAGTGGCCAGACCCTCTTGAATTTCTGATTTTAACATAGAATTGATCTTAAAATGTAGAAATATTATCATGATTGACAAGAAATATTGAGAATGATCCATTTTTCAATGCAAGATAATTCACATAGACACATGTCTCTCTATGCAGGAAATCATTATTCAACAAGGTATGCAATTGAATGTAAATAAAAAATATGAATGGACAAAAGCTTGAATTCTTTTTTGTGAACTGTACTTAAAAGTCAGTTATTTGAAACGGGTTATTTGTTTTTCTGAATATCTTACTTCACAAGTTTTCTTTATTGAAAATTTTTTTGAAATCGGTCTAATTAAAAACATGTCTAAGCATGCCTGAAAACCAAAAAAAATTCATTTCTGTGGCCTTAATCTAAAGAGAAATGCATATTTTCAAAATTAAGCTGTAGAAACACATCTAGATGTTCAGTGATTTGAACATTGGCTGTAGAAACCCATCTAGATGTTCAACGATTTGAACATTGTATTTTTGAACTTTATTTTTGTAGGACATGGAAGTGAGTCCCTATGAATTACAGACAGCTTTAAATGATGCTCTGCGGAAAGGTGAGATTAATATGAATTACAGACAGCTGTAAATGATGCTCTGCGGAAAGGTGAGATTAATATGAATTACAGACAGCTGTAAATGATGCTCTGCGGAAAGGTGAGATTAATATGAATTACAGACAGCTGTAAATGATGCTCTGCGGAAAGGTGAGATTAATATGAATTACAGACAGCTGTAAATGATGCTCTGTGGAAAGGTGAGATTAATATGAATTACAGACAGCTTTAAATGATGCTCTGCGGAAAGGTGAGATTAAGTTTGAGTTTCAGTATTTGCTGTATCAAGCAACACACTGTCAGTTATACAACACACTGTCAGCTATACAACACACTGTCAATTATACAACACACTGTCAGTTATATACAACACACTGTCAGTTATACAACACACTGTCAGTTATACAACACACTGTCAGTTATACAACACACTGATATTTATACAACACACTGTCAGTTATACAACACACTGTCAGTTATATACAACACACTGATATTTATACAACACACTGTCAGTTATACAACACACTGTCAGTTATATACAACACACTGATATTTATACAACACACTGTCAGTTATACAACACACTGTCAGTTATATACAACACACTGTCAGTTATACAACACACTGTCAGTTATACAACAAACTGTCAGTTATACAACACACTGATATTTATACAACACACTATCAGTTATATACAACACACTGTCAGTTATACAACACACTGTCAGTTATACAACACACTATCAGTTATATACAACACACTGTCAGTTATACAACACACTGTCAGTTATACAACACACCGTCAGTTATATACAACACACTGTCAGTTATATACAACACACTGTCAGTTATACAACACACTGTCAGTTATACAACACACTGTCAGTTATATACAACACACTGTCAGTTATACAACACACCGTCAGTTATATACAACACACCGTCAGTTATATACAACACACTGTCAGTTATATACAACACACTGTCAGTTATATACAACACACTGTCAGTTATATACAACACACTGTCAGCTATACAACACACTGTTAGTTATACAAATTATGAACAGCTGCAATGTATATATCACAATGCACATCAACAACTAAAAAAAATATTTCTTACATCCTTTTCTTGTATTGAAACTTCATGAGTTTTATGTGAAGTTCCAAAAATTTTGACCTATGCAAGATGGTTGAGTCATTCAGCAGTAAAGGATTCTTTTTCATTGCCCTAAGTCGTCATGGTAACACAGTGGTTAGATTGTTTGTGTTTTGACCAGGATGTTCGACCCTCGCTTGTGCCTTGGCTTAGTCAAGCCTAAGACGTTAAAATAGGTAGTGATTGCTCCTTCGATAATTGCTCTGCATTTAGAAATGAGAGTCGTGTATATTTTGAAGATGACCTTGAAAATGGAGGTCCCATGTCACAGCGAGCTTTGGCATGTTAAAGATCCCTCACTGTTAGTGCCCTGTTCATAAGTTTATATTTTGTGGTGCATCAGTAAGTGAAATCCTTGAAGTGACAAAAAACAAACAAGCAACCAAACAAAGAAAAAAGATGCCTGATGTGACACAGAACTTCTGTTTTGATGTCTCCTTTGAAAAAACCACAACATTCACTTCTCCCTGGCCATATAGAAACCTGTAAGAACATAGACTAATATTCCTACATGAGGTGCATAGTACACATTTATTACCTGATAGTGAGGAAGACATATAAAGACCCATTCACCCAAGAAAACTCATATTCCCTGAGGGCAGAATAGATCTTCATATCCCCTGAACATTCATCCAATAAATTGTTTAGCAAACCAAATGAAAGCAAGACTAGGGCCTATAGAAATACAATCGAAATTAAAAAACAAACAAACAAAAATCCTGGATCTGCTGAGCTACGGTATCAAAGTATTAGAATGTACAAGCCATGAAAAAGTATACACCTATTTACTGGCTATGAGGACAATAGCAAGTTTATTGTCCCCCAAGACAGCAACTATTTCCTGAGGCGCAGCCGAGGATGCTATTGTCCGAATAATCAGTAAATAGGTGTTTTATTATACCGAAGTAGACTTTACTTTTGTCAGACATACCAAAGTGAAATAAACACATTAGGCATTAGATGGAATCGACCGCGGTGATCGGAGTGGTAAACTAATTAGAGTTATCAGACTTTGACGTCACAGAAAAGAAAACGCGGGAAAATATAGCATCCGGTAAATAGTTTCGGACTATTTCCATAGGGCAGATAGTTCAGAAACTATTTCAAGGCTAGCGTTATCCAGAAGAAATAGCAAATTTATTCACCTAACATATATATAGCAAAAACATTCTGAGGTATAATAAAGTAATATGATAACTATTTCTTCCTGCATACTGATCTCTCACATCTGATCTGTGTATCAACCAAAATAAGGTGATTAAACTGTGAATCAAAAACTTGTAAATTCACTCTGCATACAAACAAATTCTTTTTGCTCTTACGAAGTATGGGAATTCACTCCTGGGAATCGACTCGGACATATTGTGACATCACACTGAAGGGAACATGAGGATTTATTGAAGGTCAAACATGATGGTCATGTGGCCTTCTCGACCAATCATATTCTAGTTTACTAATGTTTATATGAGGTATAATAAAGATAATATGTTGACTGTGTTAACATTAGGAGGAGTTGACATACCGAGTACACATGTACAGATCCAGAGATTTTTTCCAAGAGAGTGGGTTTCACCCATTCAATTTTTCTAGGTCAAGGGTACACACTATATTGGAGACTAATATTTAATATTTTACAACTCAAAGTACTTAAAAATATGCAAATATATTTATTTTCTACCAGGCTGGGGAGAGGGGGGGGGGGGCACTATTTCCATTCTGAATCTGCTCCTGACACATAACCTCTACCATTGAAATTAAGATACTCAAGAGAGAAAAAAAACTCAGAACTGAACTGTAGTCTAATGAAGATAACACAGTGGAGTAAACAAATCATGTAAAAGCAAGGTTGTGATATCATGAAATTTATCGTAATCTGTAACAAAAGAATTGAATATTTCAGCATTCACATATTGTAAATACATGTAGATTCAAGTTTGCTGCATGTTAGGACCCCCCCCCCCCCCCCTCTATTTCGCATTTTGTGGTTTTTTAAATAACAATTCTTTAAGATCCACAGTAAAGCTAAGAATAAATCAATTGATCAATACATGTATCATGAATTTAAAGTTACACATTTTAATAAACATAAGTACAATTTTTTGTCATAGTCAGTAAAGGGGCATGGTTGATTTTAACCCGTGTGCTTGCCTAAGGCTATGATGGGGAAACTGTCACCATGCTCCACATGACTGGGTGTCGGAGTGACTGTTTACTATTTTTAGATACAGAAAACCTAAGAGTTTTGTATTTTTTATTGCATAAACAGTTTATGGATCCGCCACTTCACCATTTTGCATTATGACATCAATACAACGTCTGTGATATCACATTTATCGTCTTGCCCCGGCTATCGTCAATATTATACATTAGGTCTACTTATTCCCGAAATCACTGAAGGGGTGTCACAAGAATAGTATAAAATTCTTCCAATCAGTATAAACCACTGAAAGGAATCACAAGACTAGAATATCAATAAAATTGACATATCAAATCCATTGAAAATTGAAAAGTCCATAAACTCAGGTCAACGCGATGTGACTTTGCAAGATCAAAAAGGACGATCTATAGAATTATGACAGTTTTTTCTTAATTTTGAAAATTCATTGGATATATATATATATATATATATATATATACACATATTGAACTGCCTATTCAGTATTGTGTTCTTTCTGAACTAAAGATGTTCATACATTTTAAATAATTTGAACTTTTATGTTTATTATCTTTCTGAACTCTATGAATGTCTAGACTGTGTGCACGTCTTTCAGATTTTGTTGTAGTATGCAAGTTTATGTTGAATTATAAACATTAATGATGTAACATTTTTACAGAGCCTCTACATCAGAACCTCAGCACAGACGCCTGTAAGACATTTGTATCACTGCTGGATGTATCCTTTGTTCTGATTGGTTGACACAGCAGACACAGAGTAAATGTTACAATAAATAAATTAATTATTCAAGACATGGAATGTAGGGGAACATATCTGAATCATCACACCAAACAATACTGTGTTAATGGTAATATTTACCTTCACTGAATTATTACACTTAACAATATTGTGTTAAAGGTAATATTTACCTTATCTGAATTGTCACACCAAACAATATTGTGTTAATGGTAATATATACCTTATCGGATATAGTGTCAGTATTTTCTGTATTTAAACTCTGATAACTTATTTAGTGTGAATGTCCTCATCTTATTTCCTTGAATTCAATACAGTTTGACTAAAACATCAATAATGGTAACTTTAATATTTTATATATACAACATCCAGTCCCAAGCAAATATGTAAAACTAAAAAAAGCATTAGTGTATGAAAAGTCAGGCTGTCCAGCGGCCCTAAAATTCCTAATTTTTTTCAGTTTTGCTAAAATTCCTAAAAAAATGTAAAATTCAAGGGGAAATCCTAAAAAAGCCCTTATTTTTCATGTCAATTCCTACTTTTTTATCAGTCTTGAAAAATCAAAATGCATTCATACAAAATGTGTGTTATTAACGTAGATTGTAGTTCTTATTCAGATAATGCTGATGCAGTGAAAGGCAGTTGACCTGTGGATCCATGTGTCAAGCTTGTTTATTGGTTGTGACTTTGTGATAAAGAGTTGAGATTTTAGGTTATAGCCAATAATAGCTGAGACCATGGAACACTGGAATACGCCCTTCCTGTACTTACATCTTATTTGTGTGTCATGTGAGTTTCTTTATTGTCAAATTTGACAAGGTAAGTCCTTTTAAATAATTAAAACTTCCGCAATTTGGTTAAAAATTCCTAATTTTAGCCCTAATTTAGCCCTAATTTTTTTTATAATTTTACCCCTAAAATTTGCCCTTATTTTTTGTCCAAGGGTGCTGGACAGCCTGAAAAGTGAAGATAATGAACAGCGTTCAATCTCATAACTCCCATAAAGAAAACAAAATTATAAGTAGGGCAAACATGGACCCTGGACATACCAGACATCAAATATCAAGTTGATTACAAGTTTAACTGACAGTTTTGATTTCACTGCAGATATTTGATTTTCCTACTGTTGTCAATAACTATGATGTTATCACTGAGTGAATCATGGTATCACTTACTAGTGTTTGAATTTTACTGCAGGTGTTTTATTTTCTTCAGTGGTTTGTTGATACGTTGAAGAAATAGAGGTTGCATGGTTATAATTATCAGCAAACACCAGATTTTTATTTGTGTCTAAAAAAAAGATTTCATGATTTACACGGTCAGTCAGTGATACAGATACGTAATCATGGTCAATTTCGTCCTTGTACGTCATTATCATCCTTTACTGGAGGTAAATCAGTTCAGTGTTTTAATTTTACTGCAGATATTTGATTTTCTTCACTTGTTTGTTTCCATATTCAGCAACAAACAGATTGTCGTTTGTATCTATACACAGTCCCAGGGGTTCACTCAGTCCACAGACTATGTAACGGAGGAACTGTCCGTCCTGGTCTATGATGTGGACACAATCATTGTTATTATCAGCTGTAAGGATGTGACTCTGACTGTCTGTGGTGATTCCTCGTGGATTGAATGGTTTATTCTTTGGAGCAGGAGTATGTCCATTGTACCTAAATCTCAGTTTCCCGGCCTGATTGACCACCACTACTGCTTTAACTACAGAGGCAGCCACACAGACATCCAGGTTTCTGTTTTCAGTAATGTATCTATAATAACTACCAGATGAATAGAGAAGACGACCCTGATCATCAAACTGAATGCTTTGTTTCTCTGTGGAGCCAGAGTAATGGACAACTTTGGATTGTGTGACATCATCACTTTCCATGGTAACCAGGAGATCATCAGAGGAGGTACTGCAGATACCACAAGGTCTCTAGTTCTGTAGTCTGATCACCATCTGTATCTCTTCATTCTTCACAATGTTCACAGTTTTATCCCAGAAATCAGTATAAACCAGATCCCCACTGTTTGTCACTGCTATGTCTGTTGGAGCGTTCTGTGATTTGGTTGTGATTGACTTGAGTCGTGATCCCTGATTGATGCTGAAGAGTTTCATGGTGCTGCTATTATCACATGTCCAGATTTCTTCATCACTCAGACAGGCCACACTGTAAAGGTTTTCATTCCCAGTGTGTATGGTGGTGACAGTCTGTGGTTCATCAAGCAGCTGTTTGATGACAGGAGAGGATGCAGCTTCCCGGGATTTCTGTGTTGATTTCATGTTAATTGATGATAAATCATCAACCATTTGACAACGTTCATCCTTTTGAATTATTGAATTGCTGTCAGTATTTTGCTCTGGTGTAATAGACAATGATGAGAGAGAGCCAAACCATGGAGAGAGCTGATCTTCAGATATTGGCTTGGGTGAGAAGGTCGGTAAAACTGCACTTATTTTAGGCGGAATCTTTTGGAGATGTTCTAAGCTTGGTTTAAACAGGAGGGACTTTGAGATGTCATTAGATCCCGAGATGTCGTTAATGTCTGTGATGGTTTGGTGCACAGCCTGTATCAGCTTGTCTATTTCTGTTCCTCTTTCACTCACAGCCTGCAGATGCTGGGTTTTCATTTCGTATACTTTGGATTTCATGTTATTGACGAGGATATTGATGGCATTGTGCCAGTCTTCTCCATGTTCAGAAATGGCCGTTTTCAGTTTGCTGTATTCTTTATCAAGATTTTCTTTCTCAGTTTTAACTTCGGATGCAATTTTTTCACATTTTAGACATAATGTGTTTTCAAGGTATTCCAGATTTTTTTCGATTTCTTTTTGTTTAGACTTGTAAATATCCATAATGTTCTGAAATTCATGTGTCCTTTGTTGATGAGAGATGACACAGTCGGCACAAAGAGGGGAATCGCATTCCTTGCAGTGGATTTCACAGGTTTTCTTGTTGTGTAAGGAACACTTTGGAAGGACGGGGCTGGACCTTCGCTCGTAGAAACCCGTCAGTGTGTGAGGTTTAGTTAGATCAGAGGAGACATGTTCCCCGATACAGCCCTTACACAGCTTGACGTGACAAAACTCACAGTACATCTGTGCTATGACAGTTTCACAGAGGTCGCATCGCATCACGTCTTGGGCAGTATTAGGTTGTGCCATGTTTTTGTTTCAGATCTGATGAAAACTAAATGTAGTCTTTTGCAGGCTAATTTGTAGTTTCTCGGGAATATCAATCACAATTGTGTGGGTACTTCTGTAATAGACAAGCATTGGTAAAATCAAACCATCATAGTGGTTCACATTGAGTCGTTCCAGCACAAATATATAAAAGTATGTTCTGGACCTGTACAGAATTAAACAGAGTCTGCAATATTGGAGGCACGCGACATGTCAGGCATGATGGGAAAGGATGCCTCCACCAAAATTGTGAAATTCATTGCCCCTTAGGTCAGAGGTCAGGTTGTAGAATAGAGCGCATATAGGTATATAGTGAAAAATGCATTTGATGATTTAAAATCTTCTTCATTATGTCTGTGTATTGTGAAGAAATACTGTGGACATGTGCATGGTTATAAATTGTGTGTAGATAGTTACTACACTTAAGGCAAGGTCCAAATGGAATACAGTAAAACGCACTTATAATGAACACACTAATAACAAATTTAGGTTTATTGCGAATTGATACTTGTTACCCTATGAGAAGAAAACAAAAATTTTATTGGATATAAGGAAGTTTGGTTATAATGAAATGTTTTTTCAATGGCCCTGGAGGTTTGCTATAACTGCATTTTACTGTATATACATGTGGTGAAAAATGTATTTAAACTTTAAAAATTGTCTTGTTTACTTCTGTGCATTGTGAAGAAATTCTGAGTATCAGATATATAGTTATAAAAACATGCAGCTCTCAACCAAATTACATTTTTATAGTGAAATTTCATTCCTCTGTATCAGGGGTTCAGGCTTTAGAGCAGAGTGGATAAAGGACTGATGATTCCTTAATGTAGTAAAAATCAATCTCCTTAATTCAGTGCATGTGACAAAATACTGGATGTAGGGTTATGAAGATTGAAGAATTCATGACCACTGGACTAGTTGTTGAGGTTTCAGGGAGTGGCAGTTTTTTTTGTGAAATGATATGAATTTTGTGTACATGTATTGTGTTTTACTTTAAGCCACTGAAAAAAATTGTATCTAGACAAACTAATGATAGTTAAACTTTATTTTTCATATATCCCCCTTTGAAAAAGAGGAGGCATATTGTTTTGCACCTGCTGACCTCTAACAGTTACCAAACTTGGTGCAGTGAGTAGATGACCCCTATTCATTTTCATGTCACAAGTTCAAGGTCATTATGTTGGTCTGTAGACAAAGTTTTGTCCCCTCTATCAAACTTGGTACTGTGATTGCCCCTAGAGAGTAATTAAATAACCCTTATTGATTTTCAGGTAACAAGGTCAATGGTCAAACTAGACACCGTACTGTGGTAAGGTATTTTCTGCTCAATATCTTGAGAATGCTTTGCTTGACAGATATCAAACTCGGTACACTGGTTCTACCTAAGGAGAAGATGACCAGTTTCGATTTTGAGATCACAAGGGTCAAACTTGACATAATAAAATATTGTGCACTCAATATCTTGAGAACCATTTGCTTGACAGACATAAAACTTAGTACACTGATTTCTCTTTAGTATTAGATGACCCCTATTGATTTTGAGGTCACAGGGTCAAAGGTCAGGTCAAACTGTATGTAGTAAGATATTATCTGCTCAATATCTGGAGAACACTTTGCTTGGCAGACATTAAACTTCTAAAAAATTTCTTGTTATTTTCTTTTATGACTGCCCTTTCAATTCTTTTCAAATTTGGTATGACTCCTGCACCCCTGGGGCCTAAGGAGTAAAATCTGCTCTACAAATGCACATCTGTGGTAGGCGTTTTGGTATCAGGGTGGGGCCAAAATGGTCAGTTATTAAATGATTGTGTGAACATAGAACATTTTTAACTTCTTCTTGATAACTACCATTCCAATTCCCTTCAAATTGTTATGAAGCATCTTTGGGACAAGGGGGACATAAATTGTAAATTTCAGGACTCCTGCACCCGTAGGGCCTTAGGGATGGGGCAAAAATTGACCAATTTTCAAAAATCTTCGTCTTTACAACCGCACATCTGTAAAAAAAAAACCAAAAAAAAAAAAAAAACCAAAAAAAAACCAAACTACTAAATGCATAGTGATGTGGAGCAGGAAGGCCTCTACCAATTTTGCAAATTTCATCTTCCTTGGGGTAGAGGTTCGGACTCCAGGGTGGGGCCAAACTTTGCACATAATGTTCATCTGTAAAACATTTGATAACATTTTCTTTAATGCTATTCATACTGAATTGAAACTAAATGGATATTTTAAAAGGAGCAGGTAGCCATTTTCCAAAATTGTAAATTTCACGATCCCAGGGGTAGGGATTTTTGGTAGCAGGGTGGGGTCAAAATGGTCATAGTGATTAAATGTTTTTTTCATTTGAAAGACTTCTTTAAATTTGCTACTGGAATATAAAATCTAAATGCATGTTTAGGAAAAGCAAAAAGGAATGTACAAAAATAGTGCATTTTAAAACCCCAGGGTTCTGACTCTTGGACAGGTCCAAAATTGCCATAGTGTTAATATCATATGTACTTGTGTAATGCACTTTAGAGTTTATTTAAGATAAGGTGCTAGCTTTTATTATTATTTATCATTGTATATTTTATTATGTAAAGTCTTTCATCAGTATGGACACTTTTGGGGACATTTGTGTTTTTAAGATTTAAGAACACATCTTGTTTTAGACTGATATGCTGAATATTAGAATTTTGCCTAGATATGTAGAACAGGAAAATTATAGATTTCATAGCCCTTGGAGTTTTGAGCTGTTCATTGACAATATGAACGGATATATGGATTTGAGGCAAATTCTGTGATTCACGCTAGCGATTCAGAGAATTTGCCTCAAATCCAAATCCGTTCATATTGACCATGAACAGCTCAAAAGTGCTGTTCATTTCTTATATTTATATTCATTTACTAAATCACTTTTTGTTTACATTTTTTGTATAAGTCAGGAAATATTTTGTTGCATACAATGAACTCCTAAGATCCACCTATGTCACAGTCTTATTGTGACGTACGTCAAAACATAGACATGACATCACACTTTACCCTGCCTTTTATGTTAACATTGCACGGTGCACTGTATTTTGGAGCTAGGAGACCACAAGATTGAGATGATAATCCACGTAAGTTCTCAATCTTGATCCAGGGTGTGACTTTGCGAGATCTTTGTAACACATGTTGTATTTTTTCAAATCATTACACTCTCTGTCGCGTGCTTTAAGTAGTTCCTAATCCATTCATAGTCAGTATGAACAGATTGTGTTGCGTGCTGAAATTGGTTGGCTCATAGAGGAAAATGTGATTTGTAATATAAATATATGATATTATATAATAGTGAAAGATGAGTACACACAGAGTGAATGTCAGTGATATCAATGTTATAGACGGCCATTAATCAGTTATGTAATATAACAGTGAAAGATAAGTACACATAGAATGAGTGTCAGTGATAACATTGTTATAATTATGGTCACCTGTTAATTAGTAAAGAATAAAAGCCACAATGTATGTAATCAAAGAAAGTAAGCAAGGAAATTTTAAATATGTAGACCAGATTATATCATTCTCCAAATCCTTCCAAATCCCCAAGATAAATAATTTACCTGCTGTAATGGAGATATCTAATTCTACTCCCCTCTCTCTGTTTTATCAGTGTCATGTAATGTGTCACATGGGTGTCAGGTGATTTGTCACATGACTTTGTTTTATCAGCTTATGTTTGTGTGATATTGAGACTAACGTGGTCACTGAAGGGTATCAGTTGTCAAATCAAGTAAACTGCTGTGCTGTGTATCAGTGAGATATTATATGTGTCCTGGGTTACATTATCAGTAGATAGGATATATGTGTCCCGGGGTACGTCAGTAGACAGGTTATATGTGTCCTGGGTTACATTATCAGTAGATAGGATATAATGTGTCCCACGTACATTATCAGTGAGATATATGTGTCCCGGGGTACATTATCAGTAGATAAGTGATGGTAATGTAAAATCTAGTTGTAAACTTGATTTCAAAGTAGTGTATCATTTCTGTTTCATCTCCTACACTGCTCAAAGTGTGAAGAAATCTTCAATCAATCGTTTAGAAAGCAGTGTCTGTAAAACAAAGCAGTGTCTGTGAAACAAAGCAGTGTTTGTAAAACAAAGCAGTGTGTGTAAAACAAAGCAGTGTCTGTAAAACAATTTAGCATTGTCTGTAAAACAAAGTGTCTGTAAAACAAAGCATTATCTGTAAAACAAAGTATTGTCTTTAAAACAAAGCAGTGACTGTAAAACAAAGCAGTGACTGTAAAACAAAGCAGTGTTTGTAAAACAAAGCAGTGTCTGTAAAACAAAACAGTGTCTGTAAAACAAAGCAGTGTCTGTAAAACAAAGCATTATCTGTAAAACAAAGTATTGTCTTTAAAACAAAGCATTGTTTGTAAAACAAAGCAGTGACTATAAAACAAAACAGTGTGTGTAAAACAAAGCAGTGTGTGTAAAACAAAGCATTGTCTGTAAAACAAAGCAGTCTGTGTAAAACAAAGCAGTGTCTGTAAAACAAAGCAGTGTCTGTAAAACAATTTAGCATTGTCTGTAAAACAAAGTGTCTGTAAAACAAAGCAGTGTCTGTGAAACAATTTAGCATTGTCTGTAAAACAAAGTGTCTGTAAAACAAAGCAGTGTCTGTAAAACAAAGCAGTATCTGTAAAACAAAGTATTGTCTTTAAAACAAAGCATTGTTTGTGAAACAAAGCAGTGACTATAAAACAAAACAGTGTGTGTAAAATAAAGCATTGTCTGTAAAACAAAGCAGTCTGTGTAAAACAAAGCAGTGTCTGTAAAACAAAGCAGTGTCTGTAAAACAATTTAGCATTGTCTATAAAACAAAGTGTCTGTAAAACAAAGCAGTGTCTGTAAAACAAAGCAGTGTCTGTAAAACAATTTAGCATTGTCTGTAAAACAAAGTGTCTGTAAAACAAAACAGTGTCTGTAAAACAAAGTATTGTCTGTAAAACAAAGCAGTGTCTGTAAAACAAAGCAGTGTCTGTAAAACAAAGCAGTACAATAGTGTTTGTAAAACAAAGCAGTATCTGTAAAACAAAGCAGTGTCTGTAAAACAAAGCAGTGTGTGTAAAACAAAGTATTGTCTGTAAAACAAAGCAGTATCTGTAAAACAAAGCAGTGTCTGTAAAACAAAGCAGTGTGTGTAAAACAAAACAGTGTCTGTAAAACAAAGCAGTGTCTGTAAAACAAAGTATTGTCTGTAAAACAAAGCAGTGTGTGTAAAACAAAGCAGTGTGTGTAAAACAAAGTATTGTCTGTAAAACAAAGCAGTGTGTGTAAAACAAAGCAGTGTCTGTAAAACAAAGCAGTGTCTGTAAAACAAAGCAGTGTGTGTAAAACAAAGTATTGTCTGTAAAACAAAGCAGTGTCTGTAAAACAAAGCAGTGTCTGTAAAACAAAGCAGTGTGTGTAAAACAAAGTATTGTCTGTAAAACAAAGCAGTGTGTGTAAAACAAAGCAGTGTCTGTAAAACAAAGCAGTGTGTGTAAAACAAAGCAGTGTGTGTAAAACAAAGTATTGTCTGTAAAACAAAGCAGTGTCTGTAAAACAAAGCAGTGTCTGTAAAACAAAGCAGTGTCTGTAAAACAAAGCAGTATGTGTAAAACAAAGCAGTGTGTGTAAAACAAAGCAGTGTCTGTAAAACAATTTAGCATTGTCTATAAAACAAAGTGTCTGTAAAACAAAACAGTGTCTGTAAAACAAAGCAGTGTGTGTAAAACAAAGCAGTGTCTGTAAAACAAAGTGTCTGTAAAACAAAGCAGTGTCTGTAAAACAAAGCAGTGTCTGTAAAACAAAGCATTGTCTGTAAAACAAAGCAGTGTGTGTAAAACAAAGCAGTGTGTGTAAAACAAAGCATTGTCTGTAAAACAAAGCAGTGTGTGTAAAACAAAGCAGTGTGTGTAAAACAAAGCAGTATGTGTAAAACAAAGCAGCTTCTGTAAAACAAAGCATTGTCTGTAAAACAAAGCAACTTCTGTAAAACAAAGAAGTGACTGTAAAACAAAACAGTGTCTATAAAACATAGCAGTATTTGAAACAAAGCATTGTCATAAATGCAATAACCTTTTAACTCTTTGATTTAATAGAGCTGTATACCTTGACATTATGAGATTGATTACTCTTCATTATTTTCATTTTTTTAATCATAAAGCTGCTGCTCTGATATGTCAATAATATATAAGTGTCAGGAGATAATCTGTTTTATCAATAGTTTAAAGATACGGTACAGTGAGCATATATACACCATACATGTACATCTGAATTTGATAAATACAATCTACAGGGTTTATTCTTTAATTTGGCTTTTCCTTAACTCGTTGTTAGGTAGATGGATCAGGTAAACTTGGCTTTACAGAGTTTTTGTACCTGTGGAATTTACTGCGCAGTTGGAAGGTAGGAATACATTGTACATATAATAGATATGGAATGGTTCTGCTGTTTAATTGATTTCAGTTGCTACTGACTGTGTACTTGACATTTAGTTAAATTATGTACTGTGTTGTGTTACAGAAACTATTTTACCAGTATGATGTAGACGGATCAGGCATGCTTAATTCATTCGAGCTCAGACGAGTTCTTGGAGCAGCAGGGTTCAAGGTAGACAACTCCACGATGAAATCACTGGTGTGGCGTTACGCAGACGAGAAATTCCAAATCAGTCTGGACAACTACTTCATCTGTCTGTGTCGTCTGATGAAGCTGTTTAGTGAGTGTCTATATCTGTCTGTCTGATGAAGCTGTGTAGTGAGTGTCTATATCTGTCTGTCTGATGAAGCTGTGTAGTGAGTGTCTATATCTGTCTGTCTGATGAAGCTGTTTAGTGAGTGTCTATATCTGTCTGTCTGATGAGCCTCACATTATTGAAAGAACACCGCAATTTTTTTATTTTCAAAATGTCAACACTCAAGGTCATTTACCAGATATGGAAGGAAATGATTTCCAGGTGATGTCTTAAATCAGACTTCTTGATTTTTCACAATGAAACTTTATACTCAGTTCAGTTAAGGCTTCCCGGGAACAATTACAGTGCTGTATTTAAATGTACCTCATTGCACTTCGCATCATATGACGTCACAATAAAAATATACGTCACGACGTACAAGTTCTTAAATTACAGTTGTATCACGGGGAAAATATAATAGTATGTCGTTATTTACTTCTGTTGTCAAGTGATAAGCAGTATACATGAAAATTTTTCTTGTCAAATGCTTATCATATAATCATATATTATTTCTTTTTCAAATCAAATCACTCTGCATTTATCATATCTAGTTTGCACGAAGGTGATGTTCATTTTATATTGTTACCTTGAAATCGCCCCTACATATTCTCCTGATTCGGATTAGCACTGCGTTTAATTTACATAATTATTGCGACCAGCTGCAGTAAATGTTAAACTGCAACGATGTACAGTGTATGGTGGTGCTTAATGTTTATATATTTATATTCTTATTACATTGATATATCAGAAAAGTGTTGAGAGCAACTTCTGACACAAAAAGAAACCCCTTTCTGCATCTGATAATCTCTTGCATACTCTCGAAAATTAAGAAATATGCTGCATTAGATGAATTTTAAACTTCCTTCATTCTATCGGAGAACTTGCTCCCAAAACTTTTCAGTTAATGTAAAGGAGGCTCTGTTTTTCAATATTAAAAGGGTCGGCCTGCATGTAACCGATATCGTTGCACTTTTGTAATTATCACAATAATTTTGTTGGTTCTAAATATATAATGTCACGTGATAGTCTCGTGATGTTAAAGACATGCCTCGATGAAAATATATGGAAGCCTACTGGGTATCGGTTTAAACATCGTTTCGTTCTCTTATATTTTTCATTAAATATTTTCCATATAAAACACGAAAGGCCATTTTATGAATCTGTTTTACTTTGTTTTTGTATGGGATGCCTTAATTCAATTGAGTATGAAGTATCCATGCCTTCAGGGTACCCCCTATTGTTGTTTGGGGTCTATGGGTCAAACAAGAATGTAGTAAGAAATCATTCAGATAGTATCAAAAACACTATGGAGATTTAAAGATGCAATTTAAAGATATGAGGAGTCTCTATTACAAGAGGATGACCCTTATTGATTTTTAGGGCAAAAGGTCAAAGGTCATCAGATTACGTACTGTAACAAGTGATGCCAAACGATATCTCGATCCGACACTATGATTTTAGCTTAAAGGGAAAGGCAACCCTAACCACATATTTGCTTTTATGAATAACGTATTACTTACTGATATCGTAATTGACAGTCTTTAACAACAAAAATCCTTGATTAACAATTAAATGAATATTAATCTATCTTGTATTTTGAATTACCCACCGCTAAGAGAGTGGCCATTGAAGTTTAATTTATGACGTCACAACGTCTATTCCGGTTTATTTCATCAGCAACACTGTAAACATGACAAGTCACGAACAGTTAAGTTTGGAGCCGTATAGAATTGAGCCCGTTCTTTCGCAGGAAGAAATTGAGAAAAGAAGACGTTTGGTTGAGTCGTAGACAAGGCAGACGGTAAACGTTCTTCATACAAATGTCTTGAACCTCAACTTGTCATTACGCAAGTGATGGATCCACAGTTTACGTAGTCTTTTCTTTTCAAATGACTTGGTTGAGTCGGGAATTCGAAGAAAAAACCCCAACTTTATTCACATCTCCCCTTCACATTAGTGTAATTAACTGCTTGCCTTCGTGGCATTCGTAAAATCTACCACATGCACAACTTTGATGATCTAGCTCACAGGTGCTTGAGTTCACGACCCCCCCCCCCCCCCCTTCCAAATAAGCTACATGAGTTGTTTTAATTAATATTTTTGTTGAAAATATTTCTAATGCATGTCAACGTCTTGCATACCCATAAAGTCCAAAATACATGTAATTCAAAATAAGCCCTTTTAAAAAAATACCCTCACTGGTTATTATAAGTTCTGTTATAATAACCAGTGGGGGTATTTTTTTCAAAGGCTTATTATACCCCCCGAACAAAGTTCAGGGGAGTATATAGGAATCACTCTGTCCATATGTCCGTCCGTCCGTCTGTCTGTCTGTGCAGATTCGTGTCCAGGCCATAACTTCTTTGTTCTTTGACTTCTTTGACTTAGTCATACCATATTTGGCACACAGGTGGATCACCATTAGACGATGTGTCGAGTACCTTCATGACCTCTATATGACCTTGACCTCAAGGTCAAAATTAAAAGTTTTTTTTACAATGGATCCGTGTCCGGGCAATAACTTTTTTGTTTTTTGACATAGGAATACCATATTTGACATATGAGTGTATCACCATGAGACAATATGTCATGTACCTTCATGACCTCTATATGACCTTGAACTTTGACCTCAATGTCAAAATCAATTATAGGGTTTTGACATAGTCATACCATAAGACATGGGTGTATCACCATGAGACTATGTGTCATGTACATTCATGACCTCTTTATGACCTTGACCTTTGATCTCAAGGTCAAAATTATAGGTTTATGCCATGGATTTGTGTTCGGACTATATCTTTAATTTTCTTCTACAAAGGCATACCATATTTTTACACTCAGGAAAGAGGTAATTTTTACCTATTAACAACACCCTTTGGGAGATTGGGGTAAGTGGGGGGTATTCTTAGTGAGCATTGCTCACACAGTACCTCTTGTTTTGAATTATTTTGGACTTTATGAGTATGCAAGACATTGTTGACATGCATTAGAAATATTTTCAAAAAAAAAAAAAATTAAATCAACTCGCGTAGCTTATTCGGAGGGGTGTGTGTGTGCTGAACCCAAGCACCTGTGGATGATCTTAGAATCTCATCAAAACCGGAACAGACGGTGTGACGTCAAAATTATTGATTTTTGTGTTCTTCATGAATACAAAAGAGTTACACATCATGGCAGCCTCTATAGATTGCGGGAATTTCAATTTTTGATGTTTTCAAATTAGTACTGAAGCTTATCTAGGCCATATATCAACAGAATTTTATGACAAATCTTTATCACATGATTAATCCTATCATTTATCATGTAAAAATATTTTGGGTTGCCTTTCCCTTTAATACTTTGCAAGACAAAGTCTTTTCAAAATGTTTCCATTATTCAAAAAGCAGAAATCCAATAAATGAAAAATAGGAGGGGAACATAATTTTTGAGAGATCATTTTATGTCTTTTCTTCAATAAATCTTAAATCATTTTGTTTGCAGATGATTTTAACAAGTTTAAGAAAAATGATGAAGTCACCTTTTCCTTATCACAGGTGAGTTTTCATATATTGTGGTCTCATGTCTGATGTTTACTTGATGTATATGAACAAATTCATGTATATATTTAAAATAAAAAATAAAAATGGCGTACGGGTTTACTGCTGATGAAATTCACGTCAGGTGTTTTAATCAAGTCCTGCATATAACTGTTCTTAAGAGCTGTAGTTTTAAAGGTTAACAAATATTGTATTAATGGGAAAACAAAACATCAAGATGTAGGATGTTTTTCATATAATACAAGAAAACTCAATACACATGATGAAGTATATGTATCAATGATTACAACACTTTCAAGAAATATATATAAATGTGCATATTTAAACATTTTGCTTTTATGACTTGAACATTTTGAAATCAATGAAAATTTCTGCATGCATATAAATGTGCATATTTAAACATTTTGCTTTTATGACTTGAACATTTTGAAACCAATGAAAATTTCTGCATGCTGGCAGTGAATGTGCTGCACTGTACAACAGAACTGCTGGAATCTTTTCCTTTTAAATGAGAAATGAATATTATTGAAGAAGGAACCATTCCTTTTCATAAAATGATACATGTACATGTATGTGATTATGTTCTATGTATAATTATTCACATGACTCTAAATTTTAATCGCTTAGCTCCATAACTGAGGATTTATGGCATAAACTTGTAGAAAACAACCACTTTTCTTAAGTATTTAGGATGAAACGTGAAATAAAAAGTCAGGTTTTTGAAATTCTGTGAAGCGTATGTAGTTGCCATTTTCAGTGCAGGCTGGTGAAAGTACTTAAAATGGATACTTTTTTTTTTGCAGTGGTTACAGAAAGGTGTGTCATGATGCAGGACGCTGAGTACATTAGACCACTAGTATGAACACTTCATATATCATGTCAACTGTGATAGTGACATATATGTTCCAAGTTCCCATGATGCAGTGCAGCAATGTCACATGACCTACTTTTGTTTGTGATAGATTGATGAGGTGAATTGATGTTTTGCTGTGGTACTGGAGAGAATGTTGTCCTCAGTGTTAGGTACTAATGGTTACTTCGTTAAAACAGGGTCTGTGTGTCAGTATCAGCTCAACAACCTCAGGGTATTGTGTGTGATAGGTCTATCTGAAGATGTCAAAGATCAGAATCCATATTTATTTAGATATTAATTTCCTTCAAAGTTGATGATATTTTGATATTTTTATGTCCAGTATGTCTGTGGCTAAAAGCTTAACATACACATGTAGGTTATATACCTTGTTATTCGGTGAGTGTAAGTCTTGTAAAACCTGTTTAATTGTGCCTTCTTTTGATGACCTTGACCTTCAACCTATTTATCAAAATTTTTAGCAATACTCGCTCTTAAACTACAAATGACTTTTTTTTTTAATATTTAGTGGGTATAAATAATCCTTCTTGTTTCATGGCCTTTCAACTGATGCTATGTTTGATGACCTTTCGAACTTTACAGGGACCTTAATTCCTCTTTCCAAATAATTTGATTTAGTGACTGTGACTGGACCTTTGAAATGGTGCCATGATGTTTGACCTTATGACCTTTGTATGGACCTTTTGATCCACTTATTAAATATATAGAATTGCTTTTTCCTTTTTTTACATGACGGTAAGTAAGAGCCTTTGATACATGCCATGTGTAATCCTCATAACAAGGGCTCTCCAAATACACGCGATAGAAATGTACTAGCATTTGGTAGGCACCAGAAGCATTGTGTCTCGTTTACGTATTATATTTTTGAGCATTCCAGATCATGACTCGGTAATTTCACAAGCAGGCAGCTACTCTTTTTATCAGATGTGGGTAAACCGAATCGGGAATAATGCAGCAAGATTATAAAAATATGTGTCATAGCGCACAGCGTACATTCTATTGGATGATGCCAGTATGTGTCATTTGTTGTCTTGTTAGACCCTGTCCATTGGTCATTGTTTGTTTACAGAGTACGTCTTGTTTGTTTGTGTTATGGTGGTGTGAGAACAATAGAAGGAAAACTGGGTAATTTAGGAAATTAAAGAAATAATGAAAGAAGTGGATCGTGCAGAAATGACCCTCATGTTTCTATTGTTTGATATCGCCATAAAACAAACACACTAGACATTTATTTCTTTTATTTATATCTTGTTATTTAACTTGTTTGTATCTTGTGTGTGTCTTGGATATAGGAGTTACATGTATGTTTAGTTGGAAGGCCACTTTTGTGTCACTTCTTGTCTAGAGAAATATAAATTACAACAGCTGCTCACAAAACACTGGTAACTGTAGATATTTCAGAATGTCTGTTCATGAGATTTATTGGGTAGCTTGCACAACTTTTAATTTGTTTATCAAATTTTCATTTTTGAATTAACTTCCTGAAATTTTACAAACATGTTGTGTGTGTAATTTCAAGTAGGTACATGTAGTAGTTTTAAATGTTTTAAAGTTTTAATTTTTGGAATATACTATGTTTTAAAGTATACATATAATTTTTGGAATAGACTGTTTTAAAGTATTACATATAGTTTTTGGAATAGGCTATGTTTTATGGTAAAGGGTTATTTGTGTTGGCAACCTCTGTGTTATTCTTTCTTAAGTGGATATAATTCTGATTAGTAAATATACATGTACTTGTGCAATTGTTACTACTCGCCTATTTCCGTAACAGCAAATGAACCTCGTATGTGGATTGGCCATCAGAGTCTGTTGCTATGTGTACACAAATGTAACTATGATGCCACAGTCGTACGTTACAATATGAAACGCGACCTTTCAACTGCATCTAAGATATCATACAATCTGTAAGGTTCTACCACTATCAATTTCCACTTATATGTTTATGTATTAGAGTGAATTAGACGTTAATGATACCAAAACTGAATCTGCGCGGTGAAAATATAAATAACACATTATACAGGGATTTGATTCTGGCCTTTTAACCTCATCCACATGCATGCTTCCGGTGAAGAAATGCTTCGATTTGATGCAATTCTTGCACCTATCCACGTCCGAGTCTTCTTACCAGTTACGAAAAAGGATGAATTACACGTGATCCGATTGGTACTTGTACTAAATTAAGTTGTTTAGTGGTTTAAATAAATTTCACTGAAATTTTACTCATGATTTTATTCACATCTCTCTATCTCAATAATTTCAATATCAACATCTATTTTTTTTTTGTTTTTGTTAGATATGCATGTACTAGATAATATTATTTCATTGATAAAATTGTACAGTGAAACCTGCTTAATCCAACACCTGTGCAATCTGTTTCACTGGACATTCCAATCCTTATCTTCATTTTCAATGTTTTTACACTGTTTATTCTAACTCACTGTGTATTCTGATAAAAAATATTTGCCTCCCAGTGCATGTTGGATAAGACAGGTTTCACTGTACTTACAACTCTCTATCATTCATTTAATATGGACATCACTATTTTCGTTTTTGATTTTTAAGTTACAGGAGAGATGAGAATTTTTATTGATACTTTATTGTTTAGTAAATTTGTTATAATTGATACATTACATTTGCTAATTGTAACCGTGACAAATCTGTAGTTTTTGGTGCAAATTAATTGGTCAACTTTAAATCAAATGACATCTGGTCTGCTTATATAAGCACATTGACACCACTTTTATTTCTGATTCTCTAATTGGTACTAGATGTAGATAATAAATGATATATACTTTGCAGAAAATGTTGATGGCTTCATAATTAGGCAGCCAACTTTCTTGTTGTCATACAATTTCAATCATTAATTATTGTGTATTTTAATTTACAGACATTTGATGTGATATTCTACTTTGTTGTATATTGCAATGGTCGATATTTTCTTAGAAATTGCTTCTGAAATGATCTTTGAGCTTGTACGAGTCTATTGACTTTTGGAGATCTGATATTGATTGACTTTTTGAAATGTTTTAAATTTTTTTAGTATTTTACAGGTAGTTGTATTTGTGTGTTTTAAGAGACATTTTTATCTGTTATTGGATATGCCACTGTTATGTATTTTTAAGATTATCATTTTATAATAAGTCACTGTCATTAATAAACATCATAATGAAAGAGAAGGGCTTATTATCCATGCCTATGACCCAATGATTAACATTATGTTTGGTAATTAAAATTACGATTTGTATGATGTCTGCCTGTGTGTGTTGGAGAACATTTTAATATAAAGCTTAAATTGCATCAATGGTAGGTTGTTCAGGACCATTATAAATGAAGTCTCTTAATTTTAAGGTTAAAGTTCACTGATATTTCTACATTTATTTACACACACCTTAAAGGTTTTCAAATGGATAAACTGGAAACTTGTGAAAAATTTTCATGCAGCCATCCAGACATGTACATATAGTGAATGTGTGAAGTTGAAAGATCTGATGTCCACAAAATTGGATGGAACCACAGCAGTGATGTGCAACACAATGTTAGTCACTCATTGGTGGTGAAAGACTTTAGCAATGATATGCATTAAGGTAGCTCCATCCTCATGTGACTTATCAATATTAATGGTTAAAATGGAAAAAACTTTATTAATTTCCACTCAATATAGTTTAATTTAATTAATAACCAAAGAAAATGTATATGTTGCCATTTTTTTTAAGATGTCAGACATATAAAAACAGAAGTATACATCAACATCAGAAAATCACACATTTTCATTAAAGCTGTATGACCCGATGTTCATGTATTATTTTTGTACATAATTACTTTAAAGCAGATTAATTACTTTATAAAGTTACTAACTTTCCCTTAATTACATGCTTGAAAACATCTGCATGTAAAAGAAAACAGTGCGAATATTATTTAGAAAGTAAATATAGTGGCTACATATATAAATCATCCCATAATAGACGTCTATAAATAGACCCACGCGCGTCAGGGGAATCCCAACATGATGTATTAACTCATACGCAACTGTCTAGTTTTAAGGCTGAAAGGGCGTAAAACAACGAATTACTAAGAGGTATTTGATATTTTTATTTCTATTAAACTTATGGTACGGCACTGTTATAACAAAATACACAGCTTTACACAGATAAAACCAGCGATGATCTGAAAGTTTGAACTGGTCACGTGACTCACTTGAAATGGCAGAGTGACGCGGTTATTTGTAAACATCGATTTAAAATCAAATTATTTGGGTTAAAACAGGTGAAATAATTTATGATATGTCGTATAGTCTCATAACTATATACGTGCGATGATTTAATAGCGTTTTTACGAGATGGAAAAAAATATTGTAATTCGAACCATACAGCTTTAAACAGATCTAGAATAATAAAAATAGAGAAAAACTTGTTGAAATGACAAAATTTAAATATCAACAGTTTAAAAAAACTGCTAATTCATAAATATGTTTAGATCAATTGTGGATTTTAGGGAAACCAACGTATAATAGACTTCCAGTAGAGGAAATTCCAGCATAGAAGTTATTGCCCTTGACAACATTTTAAAATCATAAATAATTGATTATCTATGGAAAATATAAACTTTTTCAGTATTAATAGTTTACCAGATTTTTTTTATTATATCCAGTGAATAAAATTCCTCAGAAAGATATATTTCTATCATCTACATGAATTTAGCATTCCACCTGGAATACTTAACTATACCTACAATGTAAATTATGCGACAGTGGCATTCTTTTCATGTTCAAAGCGCAAATGCTTTTTGTGACGTATGCAGGTGTAAAAAGTCACAGTTCACACTCTAAATGAAATTCATGTCTTAAATATATTCACTTCTTAGAGAGTTCTGAAAAGTGGCCCCGCCCTCGGAAGGCTCCAGGTGGTACCCCTTCAGCCCCAAAATGAGGGCAGAAAATGGTAGTCCGAAGGGTCACCTTACCTGCATACTCCTTTCGCAGACTCTTCAAAGAATAATTTGTTTTTAACTTTCATTATGACCCTATTTGAGGTAAAATTAGGAACTTTCAGGTGAGTTATTGCCCTTAAAGGCATATGTGATCCTTTTAAGGGTTCTATATCTTTGATTTTGTTCTTTTCTCAGTTTCATTTCATTCGAACACCCCATATTCAATCATTAGAGAGGTCTGAAATGTGGCTTCAACTCGGGAGGTCCCAGTTGGTACCCCTAGAGCCCCAAATTGAAGGGGAAAGTGATAGTCCTAGAGGTTCCCACCTTGCCTGCATACTCCTTTTGCGGGCTCCTCAAAGATTAAATTGTTTTCAGGTGAGCTCAGTTGCCCTTAAAGGTATATGTGACCCCCTTTAGGTGTTGTATATGTTTGAATTTGTTGTTCTCTATCCCTTTCTCAGTTGCATTTCATTTGAACACCCATATTCAATCATTACAGAGGTCCGAAATGTGGCCTCACCTTCTGGAGGCCCCAGTTGGTACCCTACAGCCCCAAATTGAGGGGGGAAATAGTAGTCCAAGGGGTCCCCAATCTTGACTTCATAGTCCTTTGGTGGACTCTTTAAAGATTTAAGTTGTTATTAACCTGCATTATGACCCTATGTGATGTGACATTAGAAACTTTTAGGTGAGCTCAATTGCCTTCAAGGATCAAATTTGATAATTAAGAATATGTTTATCAATTGTGGAAAAATTATCAATTTTGATCAATTATTTGCTAAATTTTAGTATTCCTTCTGAGTACTCTCAGTACTTTGATGGATTTTCTTATTGGTCGCTGATGATGCCTATCAGCGCAACTTGCAGAATCTTTAATTTAAATGTTTTGTGAAAATATTTGTATCGATTGATTTGTTGGTCCATCATCGTAGCTCATTGGACTGGTGATCTCGAGTTCAAACCCACCTGCATGTCTTTTGTTCATAATGTGTTGAAATAATTTTTTGGAAAATCATGTTTTTATCCTTTGCATATTTTCTGCCTTTTTGGCATATATAATTATCATATATCATCATATCTTTTATGATTAAATCAATTTGTGCTGATTTGAGAAACTATTTCAGGGTGTAGTGAGCCACCATAATGTGTTTATATCAAACTTTCAAAAATGATGCACATGTGTTAATACCTGTGTAACACACAACAGGTATCTGGAATAAGAAAGAATATAATAATAATATATATATATATATGTGTGTGTGTATGTGTGTGTGTTCAAGACTTAAATCCAATTTTAAAAGTGATTTTACATAAGAATTTGTTATAATACGAATCAATGACAAAAAACTATCTTTGAGGAGAGGGTTATTTTGATAACTAATGTTGGGTAATTAAAAGGAGAAGGGGAGCTTGACGAGTGGAGGGAGGGGCAGGGAACGGGCACTTAGTTATAGCTTGACGAGTGGAGGGAGGGGCAGGGAACGGGCACTTAGTTATAGCTTGACGAGTGGAGGGAGGGGTAGGGAACGGGCACTTAGTTATAGCTTGACGAGTGGAGGGAGGGGTAGGGAACGGGCACTTAGTTATAGCTTGACGAGTGGAGGGAGGGGTAGGGAACGGGCACTTAGTTATAGCTTGACGAGTGGAGGGAGGGGCAGGGAACGGGCACTTAGTTATAGCTTGACGAGTGGAGGGAGGGGTAGGGAACGGGCACTTAGTTATAGCTTGACGAGTGGAGGGAGGGGCAGGGAACGGGCACTTAGTTATAGCTTGACGAGTGGAGGGAGGGGCAGGGAACGGGCACTTAGTTATAGCTTGACGAGTGGAGGGAGGGGTAGGGAACGGGCACTTAGTTATAGCTTGACGAGTGGAGGGAGGGGCAGGGAACGGGCACTTAGTTATAGCTTGACGAGTGGAGGGAGGGGCAGGGAACGGGCACTTAGTTATAGCTTGACGAGTGGAGGGAGGGGTAGGGAACGGGCACTTAGTTATAGCTTGACGAGTGGAGGGAGGGGCAGGGAACGGGCACTTAGTTATAGCTTGACGAGTGGAGGGAGGGGCAGGGAACGGGCACTTAGTTATAGCTTGACGAGTGGAGGGAGGGGTAGGGAACGGGCACTTAGTTATAGCTTGACGAGTGGAGGGAGGGGTAGGGAACGGGCACTTAGTTATAGCTTGACGAGTGGAGGGAGGGGTAGGGAACGGGCACTTAGTTATAGCTTGACGAGTGGAGGGAGGGGTAGGGAACGGGCACTTAGTTATAGCTTGACGAGTGGAGGGAGGGGTAGGGAACGGGCACTTAGTTATAGCTTGACGAGTGGAGGGAGGGGTAGGGAACGGGCACTTAGTTATAGCTTGACGAGTGGAGGGAGGGGCAGGGAACGGGCACTTAGTTATAGCTTGACGAGTGGAGGGAGGGGCAGGGAACGGGCACTTAGTTATAGCTTGACGAGTGGAGGGAGGGGTAGGGAACGGGCACTTAGTTATTGCTTGACGAGTGGAGGGAGGGGTAGGGAACGGGCACTTAGTTATAGCTTGACGAGTGGAGGGAGGGGCAGGGAACGGGCACTTAGTTATAGCTTGACGAGTGGAGGGAGGGGTAGGGAACGGGCACTTAGTTATAGCTTGACGAGTGGAGGGAGGGGTAGGGAACGGGCACTTAGTTATAGCTTGACGAGTGGAGGGAGGGGTAGGGAACGGGCACTTAGTTATAGCTTGACGAGTGGAGGGAGGGGTAGGGAACGGGCACTTAGTTATAGCTTGACGAGTGGAGGGAGGGGCAGGGAACGGGCACTTAGTTATAGCTTGACGAGTGGAGGGAGGGGCAGGGAACGGGCACTTAGTTATAGCTTGACGAGTGGAGGGAGGGGCAGGGAACGGGCACTTAGTTATAGCTTGACGAGTGGAGGGAGGGGTAGGGAACGGGCACTTAGTTATAGCTTGACGAGTGGAGGGAGGGGCAGGGAACGGGCACTTAGTTATAGCTTGACGAGTGGAGGGAGGGGCAGGGAACGGGCACTTAGTTATAGCTTGACGAGTGGAGGGAGGGGTAGGGAACGGGCACTTAGTTATAGCTTGACGAGTGGAGGGAGGGGTAGGGAACGGGCACTTAGTTATATATCGCTTGGGGGCCAGGGGTAAGAGAAAGAAGATTAAAAAGGTGGTAAGAAAGAGAAAAGTTACAAGAGGAATACACACACACCACATCCATATACCAACGTTTCACTACATGCATATATATATATATTAAAAGACTGTGATGGTAAAGGAGGAATCCGGAATAGTATCGTGATTGGTGTAGTGTTTAGACTCAAACTTCTCCGTGAGTGAGACTGACATTGATCTTGTTGACAACAGGCCTGGTAACACGACGCTCCAAGATGACGGCCCTTAGTATGGGCGCTTTTGGCGCCTACAAACAGGCTTATAGCAAGTATCTTCAGGAAAGAGAGGCAGCAATCGCAAGAAATCAACCTACAGAAACTGTCTGGGTCACGAAACGCTACATCCCGACCGACCTGAGGTCCACAGCGCCCGTTCCACGTCACAAGCTTCTGGCGCCAAAAGACCTGCCACCCGCGGAGCAACATTGGATCCCCGTCACAGAACCACCCCTGAAAAAATTTGATCGCGGCCCCGGGAATTCTATATTCAAGTCCCATCCTAGCACAAGGTGTGAGGAGTATTCTACTCTCCGGCAAATGCTGCCCTCCCGGGGACATTTGATCGGATACAGGCCACAGAACTGGGGCACAGGAAACGAACTACCAGTGGTGTATGATTACCAAACCCCCAAAAGATTCCCCATCATCAACAGCCCCATGGGAAGGTTAGTATGTTTGTTATGAATAATCATGTCTGTATATTTCCAAATCTGTACATATAAACATTGCCACTGTTGCTGTGGACTAAACTGCATGCACTGATCCATAAACCATTTAGAAATAGAAATACCCAATACACACGTAGTTGCATTGTATCGTCGACTGCCCTATTTCGGTGACTGACCAGAATCGGTGACCTTTTGTCTACATGTGCGCGTTGTCGTTTCCGGGTGTTGATTACGTCATCAATTTCGCCGTAGTATTAGCACGTCTTCTACCCCCCCCCCCCCCCCCCCCCCCAATGAACTACTAGAAGGAGAATATGCAAAAAATCAATATGGACACCCCCAAAAATAAGCCTATTTACTTATTACTTTTTCAAGCAAACTTTCAAATTAATATAAAGTAGAGATCTATACCAAAATTCTAGAACTCTACCCTATGATATTTTATTAATTTACGTTTAGTTGCACATTCCTCCTGTATATACGTTTTTACAGAACTTTACAAGCCCTTTGGAAACCTATATTAACAATGGTCACCTGAATAGGTGACGTCACCGTTTTAGGAACACAAAGTGACATGTTTTTTGTTACAAAAATATATTCAATAAACGTACCAATGGATTTGGAATTTTTGGATGAAAGTATAAGGAATTTAATTACTTTAAAGGTAGGTGTGTTGTTTATTTATTTAATCCAAGTGATTAATGAGAAAATCGTGGTTTATCACTCTGATCGGTCAACAATATGTATTATATGTTACTCCGGCCCCACCACCACCAAAATACAAATTTATAAATTAGTGGCAGAATGACAGTTTGTTATTTGTACAAAACTTTGTAAAGAAATTTGAATTATTTTTCTTTGTTTACACACAAAACGCATGCATGTTTTCCTGATACTACAAAGCTCTATTTTCAAAGCTACAAGTTTTATTGTATTCTGAATTTGTTAAGATGTTTTACAAATCCTCTTTCCTGTGCATCCATTGACACAACATACATGTATATATCTCTTACTTTACAGAACAGACATTTAAAATATTTAAAGAAAAGGAGGATTTAAATTGCTCACAATCGGTTTAAAATACCTGTCACATACAGTAGACTATTGATTGTAAAAGATGGATATCATCTGTCAAGTGTAGAGTTATCAGTTGGTGACACTGAAATGAAGTAATTCGTAATGCTTGTAGTGTTGTCTGATTGCCACATATATAGTGTTTCAAAATAATGATGCAAACACAGCTACATGTATATTAATTTTCTTGGACATATAAACATTTATTAATACATATAGATATAAAACTTTCATCTGTTGTGTTTGGAGAAAGAATTATGTAATGCCTATGCTGTCTGTTTTTCCAGGTATGTCGACGAGATGCACACCACCAACAAGCTATTCAAGCTGCACTAAAGTCAAGTGACCTCCCTTGCCTATTCATTTGTTGCAGTATTTTCCTCACTGTGAATCCTGTCGACTTATTCCAGACCAGAGTGTCCCCTAGCCTTTGTTCGAAGTGCTGTGTGTACTTTTTTGTTAGCCATTCATCAAACATAGTATGTGATGTTGACATTTTGATGGTGGATCCAATGAAACAGGGAAGTGGGGGATTATTCAAAGTCATGTTATCAGTATTAAGTACATAATTGTTTGCATGTAGATTTGTGGATCACATTCATTCAGTGCACACAATCGTTTCATGGTGCTTTATGTTGTCAGTTTCTTGTTTACACTTTTACACATCTTTATATATACATGTACATTTCATATCTAGTACGTATATTTCTACATTGGTTGCTCAAGTTTTGCCATGAAGATTTTTTATCTTGCTAAGAAATTTAGAAATAAACAACAGAAGTTTTATGTACAACGAGTAGATAAACAATATACGTTGTTTTGCCATGTAAAGACAACTTCTATAAGTATTATCATAGTTATGTGTTATCTTTCATTAGTCTTTTTGTACTTTCAGGTGCAAATTGTCTGTTTTTAAAATGTTATTGTCCTTGTTCAATGTTGTTTCCCTTTGATTAGAAATGAAAAAACTCCAAGTCTTAGGATGAATTTTTGATTTATTTCAGAATTTAGAAATAGTTTTGATGATGTAATTCCTGTTTGGTGACATGAAATTAATGAAATTCAAATACCACACACAGCTTGGGTTGTTTTCATGTTTATTCAGATCTACAATCAGACCAGACGTAAATGTGGTGGTCAGACAGGGTCCATCACTGGTGGCCAGATAGTTCAGTTGGTAAAGCACCTGACTGGAGATTTAAGGGGCCCGGATTCGAATCCCGGACTGGTCCATTGCATTTCCTCCCTTCCTGTGTACACAAGATCTATAAATCCCAAATGAAATGTATGTACTGAGTATATGTCCTTTTTGGTGAGGCAGAATAGTGAAATATTTTACCAATCATGCTTTGATATCACTTATACAATTTAGTGATACCACCTTTTCATCTAAGTGATAGATATATCACTTTCTCAATTTAATGAGTTTGTTTTACATCCCATTCAAGAATTTTTCACTCATTATACCCCCCGCAACAAGTTGTGGGGGGGGGGGGGGTATACTGGAATCGGGTTGTCCGTCTGTCCGTCCGTCCGTCTGTAGACGCAATGGTTTCCGGACTCTAAAGCATTATCCTTTCCACCTACCGTCACCATATCATATATATGGACTACCCATGGGATGAAGATGTTCCCTATCGATTTTGGGGTCAAAAGGTCAAAGGTCAAGCGCACTGGACATCGAAGTAGTAATATGGTTTCCGGGCTCTAAAGGGTTATCCTTTCCACCTACAGTCACCATATCATACATATGGACTACCCATGGGATGAAGATGTTCCCTATTGATTTTGGGGTCAAAAGGTCAAAGGTCAAGCGCACTGGACATCGAAGTAGTAATATGGTTTCCGGGCTCTAAAGGGTTATCCTTTCCACCTACAGTCACCATATCATACATATGGACTACCCATGGGATGAAGATGTTCCCTATTGATTTTGGGGTCAAAAGGTCAAAGGTCAAGCGCACTGGACATCGAAGTAGCAATATGGTTTCCGGGCTCTAAAGCGTTATCCTTTCCACCTACAGTCACCATATCATACATATGGACTACCCATGGGATGAAGATGTTCCCTATCAATTTTGGGGTCAAAAGGTCAAAGGTCAAGCGCACTGGACATCGAAGTAGCAATATGGTTTCCATTTAAATTCTTTAATGGCTTTTTTCATCGCATGGAGATGCTGTGTTCCTAGATACCTTTTGGATCATAATACTGAAGTTTTACCTATTACCTACACCCTTTGGGAGATTGGGGTAAGCGGGGGGTATTCTTAGTGAGCATTGCTCACAGTACCTCTTGTTATGTTGTGACTTCACCGGCTGTAGGTTTCTGATCTATGCATGGAGCCCAAGGTCATAGTAGTGAGGATTCTATGGTGTTCTGATCTATGCATGGAGCTCTAAGGTCATAGTAGAGAGGATTCTCTGGTGAACTGATCTATGCATGGAGCCCAAAATCATAGTAGAGAGGATTCTATAGTGTTCTGATCTATGTATGAAGCTCAAGGTCATAGTAGTGAGGATTCTATGGTAAACTGATATATGCATGGAGCTCAAGGTCATAGTAGAGAGGATTCTTTAGTGTTCTGATCTATGCATGGAGCCCAAGGTCATAGTAAAGAGGATTCTTTAGTGTTCTGATCTATGCATGGAGCCCAAGGTCATAATAGAGGGGATTCTCTGGTGAACTGATCTATGCATGGAGCCCAAGGTCATAGTAGTGAGGATTATATGATGAACTGATCTATGCATGGTGCCCAAGGTCATAGTAGTGAGGATTCTATGATGAACTGATCTATGCATGGAGCTCAAGGTCATAGTAGTGAGGATTCTATAGTGTTCTGATCTAATCATGGACCCCAAGGTCATAGTAGAGGGGATTCTCTGGTGAACTGATCTATGCATGGAGCCTAAGGTCATATTAGAGAGGATTCTATGATGAATTTGTCTATGCATGGTGCCCAAGGTCATAGTAGAGAGGATTCTATAGTGTTCTGATCTATGCATGGAGCTCAAGGTCATAGTAGTGAGGATTCTATGTTGAACTGATCTATGCATGGAGCTCAATGTCATAGTAGTAAGGATTCTATGGTGTTCTGATCTAATCATGGACCCCATGGTCATAGTAGAGGGGATTCTCTGGTGAACTGATCTATGCATGGAGCCCAAGGTCATAGTAGTGAGGATTCTATGGTGAACTGATCTATGCATGGTGCCCAAGGTCATAGTAGTGAGGATTCTATGGTGAACTGATTTGGCCACTCACTATTTCACATTTAGTTGGGAGAAGCAAAGGAGGTAAACTGCAGGGACAGAGAAATGAGTGAAGGCAGAATGGAGGAAATAAATGTATTGTTCTCTAAGTTGCAGTATGCAGGGTGAAGATAACGAACAGTGATCAATCTCATAACTCCTACAAGCAATACAAAATAGTTAGTATGTAAAACCAGAACAGATGGTGTCTAGGGATGTAGATGTTTCTCTGAGACAGCCCTTACTTTGGATGATCTTGATATTACAACTGTACATACATTTAAGTATATCTATATACAAATCGGCTAATCATCATTTCTTGGAATTGCTACTTTTCTGCTTAAATTCACTGAAAATTATTAACCTGTAACAACAGTATGAGTAAGTGATGAAAGTTAAAGATAACGAACAGTGATCAATCTCATAACTCCTATAAGCAATACAAAATAGAGAGTTGAGCAAACACGGACCCCTGGATATACCAGAGGTGGGATCAGGTGCCTAGAAGGAGTAAGCATCCCCTGTCAACCGGTCACACCCGCCGTGAGCCCCATATCTTGATCAGGTAAACAGAGTTATCTGTAGTCAAAATCAGTGTGCCAAGAACGGCCTAACAATTGGTATGAAATAAGTTAGACAGCATTTGACCCAATGATCGGTTGTGTTGGCAAATTAGATTGTCATAACGACCATAGAATTTGCGAAATGCTGACTTTAAACGAGACTGTTGAGACCCCTGCACCATCAACTTGTTTGTCAGTAGTCTGCCTCGATTTAAAAACTGATCATACGCAAAACTAGCTCTTATTATCGAATCAGTTAAGAGATATAAACACCATATGCAGGTGATAATGGAATATTGCCACATAAATATGGGACGTTGACTATGGAGAAGATGAAATCATCCCGTTTGTCTTAAAACGAGTTGTTAG
Organism: Ostrea edulis; assembly: GCF_947568905.1. NCBI lineage: Eukaryota > Metazoa > Mollusca > Bivalvia > Ostreida > Ostreidae > Ostrea > Ostrea edulis. The sequence continues at coordinate 80,696,416 of NC_079168.1, forward strand.
TTTGCCGTTGGTATCTACTTTCAATAAATTATCTAAGTATGAAGCAGAAGCGGACGACTCTGTGGCGTCTTTAATTTCGAGTTCACAGGGACATATCGAATCGACATGTGAATGAACTTTATTGTTGTTAATACATGTAGATAAAACGTCGATATATCCAAATGTCGAATTAATGGCCACAGCAAGAGATTTTTCTTCTCACGTAGAAGTTTTTTAAAATAAATTCTGCTTCGTAGGAATGTAAAAACAGGTCAGCTGACAAAGGAACACAATTCGTGCCCATGGGAATTCCTACAGACTATATATTTTGTTGTGGTCGTTTTCTCATCTTCAAAATATAGTGAAATATATTACGGTATTTATAGAATGTTCAGCACATCAGACCTACATGTAATAAAGGATGGAATATTGACATAGAAATATGTCTACTAATTTTTGAATAAAAAAGTTAATGTCATTAAATGCATGAAAATGCTTTGCATACCATATAATGGACACCATGTCAAACCATGGTCTCTAAAGTTAGCAGACACACAAAACGATATTGTGGAGGATGCATGTCAGATTTCCATCTTAGACTTGCTACAGAGATGGGGGTTGTAAAGAGAAAGATGTCTTCATCTTTTTTATTTCTGGGTAAAAAAAATTCCTGTGAAGGTCAGAAGTTTAATTCAACAGAGTTTCGGATAAAATACTAGTATAAAATCTCCCACTTCAGTTTAGTGCTTTGTGGGATAAAGGAAGACTCCAACTGATTTCAGAGTAAAAAGTTCATTGGTCAAGGTCATGCATACTTGTATAGTCAATGATCGAATGACATACACAGCACATAATGAACACCATGTCTGTTTCAGAAACGTACAAGCATCAGGGTCAGATGAGAAGTAAATCGTGAACATCGATTTCTGGATCAGTAAGTCACAGATGAAGGTCATAGATAAGTTATCACGTGTAACAAGTGATGGCGACAGAGTAAAGAGGATATCATTGATCATGGATGAGAAGAAGTTGTACATATCGATATCTAAGTCAAATTTCAAGTCTTGGTGATTATCTTAATTTGATGAATATACATGTTTGAGATTTGTACGTAATACATGTACATGGAATGGTGTCATACTACAATGGTATTGAACGTGTAAGGAAAACAACTTGAAAATGATACATATTCATTGCATATTTATTCATGGTCTGTGATGTATAACATTTGCACACGTACACCACTTTTCAGCTTTAGGCTATTGTGTGGCACTGACAAATTATTTGGATATTACGTGACACTACACTGTTCCGTAAACACCAAAACCACATATTTCAATATCATTTCCTGAATTTGTTAAGTAACGGACATTGTCGTTTTTAATGCATTTGAGATCACTCTAAGTAGACACTAAGCAATCAGACCGTATGAAGTTAAGCGTCCTGTTTTATTGGCGATTTTTCCGAGAAGAAAGTCTTGAGTAAAAGAACTTGCCCAACCCCAGCAAGCAAAATGACTAGAGTTTGTCCCACTGACCACCAAGTTACACCTTTGTTCATACTGTCCGCTAGGTGTCGCCCCATTGCCTCTTTTAAACGATAATTTCGTTGGTGGTTGACAACAGACGACATTCGCTCGTGAATGACGTCACAAGACGCTTCAGATGAGGTTTTCGCAGTGGGAACCTTGTCTCCTGCTTCCACCGCAAGGTTCGGAAGTTCAGTGTTACGCAACTCAAAGTACACAACCTTATGAGTAAAAGTTGAAAACTCATTTCCAAAACAAAATCTAAATTCTCCTCTGGATGAGTCAAAGACGAACTCGCCATCCTGTTTCCTGGATTCTTTGAACAGAACTAATCCGTTAGGGGAGACAACTTTGGCGTCTACATCATGATTTCCCCCTCTTATAACTTTATATTGAAATCTGAACCGTTTTCCCACAGTGTTACCACTGAAATCCTCAGAAAAGCAATATTGTTCCTTGTCAGGCAATTCGAATATCAGCGCTGTTCCACTAGCACCCACATCGGAAATCACTTCCAAAGCTATAAACAAAAAACCCAGAAAAATGCTCCCGAGGCGTTCCCCGTGTCGTGTGTAAGACTCCATGATGTATTAACTGGTTCTCAATCATTTCTCAGATGTTCAGTTATTAATGAGATGCATTTAAGATTTGGGGACTAGATTATCATTCTCCACGTCACAATGGTTATTGATGGGTCTGGCAACAGATGCGGAGACGCGTGGAACAGTAAATATAGAGTTACACACCAAATCTATGTGATAATAAAGAAAAAGACTCAGAAATATCATTGAAGTTTCATTTCTGGAGGTAAAACGATCGAGCAGAACAAATTTGTTCTGAAATTCATTGATTTATTAATTTAGAAATGTATAAAAAGATTATTCAGAAGACTTAGTATTACTAAGTTGAAGAGAAATTGGGGGGAAAGCACGACGAGGTTTCTTGTAAGCAGAGTAAAAATTAATACAAACAGCTGTCGGATTTACACAGGACTGAGTACAACTCCGAACAATAAAACAGTCCGCAGCAATCAATCGGCACGGAAATCAATGTTGGCGAGGTCACGGCATTGCACGTGTTAAAATGACATCACCTGGGGCATCATTGCACGTGTTAAAAATAGCATCACCTGAGACATTATCGCACATCTCATAATGACATCATTTGAGATATTCATCGCACGTGCTCATTTAATGACATCACTTGAGACAATATCATCTGAGACACCATCGCACATGCTTAGAATGACATCAACTGAGATATTCAATGCACGTGTAATAATGGTATCGCTTGTAAAATTGGCATATTTTCTGTAACACTTTGATCTCATTCAAAACTTTTTAGTTTGAAACAGGCAAAAGTGACTCCCTCCAATATAAAATCATGTGTTTTCTGCTGTACTTTCTGACAAGCTTAAGGATGATCAAAATTGTCATAAATAAAAAATCAAAATTGTCATAAATAAAGAAAAAAAGAAATGCGATATATAGAATGAAATTATGGTGTTGGAAATTAAAGTGTTTCCTTTTAAAGAGCTGCAAATATTTTTCATATATTTTTTGTATATTCAAAAGATAAACATGAAGAGAACAATTACTGCTTTATAGGCATCTTTTAATAAGTTTGTAAATTCTCCGCAATAGACCGAAGTGAGAGTTATGACCCATGGGTCTTTGCGCCGTTTGTTGATTGGGAACGGGTTGGCAATCCTGTCATATATAAATTCTGAATTCGCTGGGTGATAGTAAATATCCTTGCGCATGAATTTGTCGATCTCAGGGCATGGATTGTCAATCCGACTGACCGATTTACTACCGGAGCGTATGGATTGCTGATCAAGGCCATTCTCAGGCGGGGATCTGAGGGATCGTAATTACTCTTTATATTGAACACAACCGAAGGGTCCTTCTGTAACAATCAAAAGCTAAACTAGGGGACATATCAGTTAAAAACGTACTCTTTTGCTAGTTTTGTATCCGACGTTTTTTGCAAAGTTCAGTATTGCATTAACAAATGTTTTTTACCTATATATTTCATATAAAACTTCCTTTTCCATAGAATTATAAACCCTAGATTCACATCTAGCTAAAATGTTATCAGAGCTGAACCTTTATTTGGAGATTGTGTGCAGTGTTGCACTGTTGTCTAAAGTATGAGTAAAAATTAGGAAATGGTCATTTACAGGAATGAAAGACAACATTTTACTGTATGATTATAGGATATTCATAATTATAACGTCAAAATTCAAGTTCACATTTTTGAATTATGAATATCTTAAAACATTGACTTTTAAGGTTAAACTTTCCTCATCTTGCCAAATTTGAGGTTAATTGGACAAGAAATGTAGAAACTAGAGAAAAACATTCAATATCTGATTTTATGAAATACTTAGAGAAAATTTCATATCTTTAAAATATATGTATCATAATGACCCTTTGATATACATAGAAATCAATAAAGAATAAAGACGGATTGGTGTTTCTCATGTTTCACTGAAAATGAGACATGTAAGCTAAAAGAAGCCGTAAGTCTTTAGGACATGCTTTTTATCCTATTGTATATATTTACATATATACAAGCTCAAATCACTGATCGAACACTGCAGACCACAACCGTTTGATATAACTCGCATTGTCAATGCTGACAAGATTTCGATTAAGGATATTGGTAAAGCAAGATATCTGAGAGAATATAAAGATTTCGATCATTCGGGTTATTCATTTAAATAATAGTCATACTTGATTTCCTGTTTAGTGTCATCGACCCTCAGGCTAATAGCGGTCAACTGATCGCTTCTTTGCTGATTAGCAATTAACTAATTCTAAATTCAATTTGTAAACCATACAGATATCAGCAGGTGCTTGTCCAGAGGAATAACTGTAATACTTAGCTGAGGGTGATTCTGTTTGGAGAAATATATCATACTCATGTGTTGCATTGTTGATAATGTCTGTGTAAAGTTACATATAATACACGTGTATTTATGAAATGAAATTCAGTTTCAAAAATATATGTACGTGGGGGTATGAACTGCACATGACGTTTCACGCCATCATACTTCATGGAATACGTTAGTACTTCATGGAAAGTATGCCCGCGTGAGGCATTGCAGTTCATACCCTTATGTATTTTCAAAAATTAAATTAATTTTTTATACTTATATCCTAGCTTCATTTCTGTCGGAATCCCCCCTTAGATAATATACCAAGATTCATACGAACATTGTTCACAATTGCATTGTATTCATGAGGAAATGGTTATCGTTACAACTGGTAGGCCTAAAGATATCGAAGGAAAAACATTTGAAATGTAAATATTATACGTCTAGTTGACTTGCCAATATACATGTACCGTTAATGTGATGACCTGATGTACTATACCTTTGATTGTGATGACCTGATGTACTATACGTTTGATCGTGCAACCAGACGCTCGACTGTCTCCGTAAATCTCCGACGATCTCGTTGGAGATTATCGGAGACAGCAGAGCGTCTGGTTGAACGAGACTACAGATATCTTCAATACGCAACTTCCGCGATATAAGCTCTTCTGTGATAGAGGTATGTTCAGTGTTCTGTTGAACGCTTGGGTGTGTACAAGAAGTATACATATACTATAGACAATATATGTTAATACGAATAAAAGTAATGAAAGTGTAAAGTTTGTTTATATCAGCTGTTGGTATACTTTAAACTGACATTATCAAGAATAATATTTGATTGAATAAGGCCTTTAAATTAAATATGAAATTATATTTTATTTCCTCTTCTGCGCAAGTGATATTTTAATCAAAGAAAAATGGTGATTATTGATTTTTGTTTGAGCTATCTTATCATCCAATACTAATATATTTACTAATATTGTGTGTCCCTGCAGTTTGGGTGGTTGCATGATGTCTGATAATCCGCCTTAAGGCGATATATAAAGGCAGCGATAAGCATTTGTACCCACCGCGTGTGGACGACAGTATGTTTTGCGTCTCACTGTGCGTAAGAGTTCCACAAAGGGAAAGCACTCTTGGGCAACTCGGAAATTGCGTATTATTTTGAGTTTATGTTAATTTGGCGCTCCGTACATTTAACGTCTCCATCGGCTGTCTGTAGGAGAATAAATGACGTCACATTACCTGACGATTCTTAGCCTGGTTCCTGAGGCCTTTCGACTGACTTTTCAGCTTGCACAATTAATCGAAAGACCTCAGGAATGTGAGTAGAGATGCGGCGAGTTTATGTATAAATATAAGATAAAAAGGACAAATCGTATCAATTTGCAAATTCACAATATTTTTTAGGCCCAATATTGGAAAAATCAAATGTTACATTCACTTTGAAAATATATGTACTTGTAGGTATATATATTATGTTCAATTTTTCCAAGTTTGTTTGATCTCAGTTAATCATGATCAGAAAGCACGGAATTATTTCATCAAGACATATGATAAAAACGTTTAATGGCCCATGACCTTAAGCAATAAATCAGTGCTGATATTGGCCGTTCTACTTGAATTGGCATGCACCTGCATGAAACACATTAACAATGGATAATCTCAACAAATATAACTGTATTACAGTTGTCGTGAGAGTGCGAAGGTGCGTCGCTTGTTGGCGTGACGGCGGGAAGGCGTGTTGGCGTGACGGCGCGAAGGCACGTTGCTTGTCGGCGCGAAGGCGAGTTGTGTAAAATTGTGTTAGCGTGAAGGCGCGTTACTTGTTGGCGTGTCAGAGCGAAGGCGCATTGCTTATTGGCTTGACGGCGCGTTGTCAAACTTCCGCCAGAGTTCGTTTGGGCGCGTTGCTTGTTGGCGTGATGGGTGTTGTGACTAACGTGCAGTCACGCTTTTGCAGATGGCCCTATCCGGACACCATAGAATAGCATGATAGCGTTAACTAGAGCAAATGCATGATGGCGTAAAACAAATTCAGCTTTCTACTTGATAAAAACTAAAGAGTCGGCCAATTACATTCGTTTCGAAGTCTGTAACATTTAATCTTAGACTACTGGTATTGAGGACGACCTTTTCTAATACCGTGGGGACTTAATTTTACCCAGAATCCCTGTTTATTTTCTATGAGCATGCCCAGTTTCGGGGAATTTCTCATCAAAATAATCCAGCCCGAGGGTTGATAATTACCATAAAAGACAAAAATAACTCGAAGTCTGCACACCAAGATGAAAACGGCATACAACTAATCAACCAAACAAACAGCTCAGTCCATTAAGTTCACAGCTCGAGAGTAAACAGTCTCCATGTATTACCGGGTTTACTATCGTACGGAGTGTAGGATACGTGCTACGTGTACACATACTTCAGCTCCATGGCACGGTCAAAACATTTAGTTACTGGGGATTTTCTCAATGTGGCATGGCATTTCTGGTAAGTCTTGTATAACATTTTGGGTTACTTTAGACAATTCTTAATATGTATACTTAACATTGAGTGAAATCAAATTAAGCAGTAAGATATTAGATAGAATTTGTCTATTTACTGGCAATAGAGTCAATATCAATCAAGACATGAGGTTGCGTGGCAAAAGTAGATCTTCAAAAACGATTTATGTAAAACTATTTGTTAATCAAAAGATTCCATTGAAGTCATTTCCATTTAACTTTAAAATAAAATAAACACCATTCATTTTAGCGTTGTGAACAGTAGTGTTTTCATACTTTTTATTACATCAAAATTTAACTCGGAATTATTTCAGAAATATTTACAATGTAGTTTTGTGTGAAATATAGAAGATTTTTTTAGGAACTCAATTTTGATTTGTTTCCCGAGGCATAGTGGGGTTTATCTCTGTAGTTAATAACAGCTTGCTCTCAACGTGGGGAATAATTTGCTACTGTCAGAGTAGCCTGCAAAATTAATTTAGGTTCACGACACTAAAAAAAACTGTACAGAACGTTGGAGAGTTTCAACATTGACGTCACACCCTATGAACGGTCGAACAGCGTCATGTAGGGAACATTAATTTTTACAGCACTTTCATACAGAAAATATTTCTACGCATTATATGTTAGAATACGAAAGGTTTAAAATTAAAATCGTCTTCCTTGGATGACGGAATACAGTGCTTCCTCTCTATTGTGATTGGTTGAAATTACACGATGACTAAATTGTCGTTCATGTCGTTCATGACAAGGGAGGTAATTTCAGAATTAAAAAATCTTATTCTCACCACAGACTTCTTTTACACTTCTGTCAACGCGTGGCAAATGGTTTCTGCATCATGTGATAATTTAATCAAATGATATAAACAATAGACAGGGATGAGAAACATGTAACGTGGCTAGCGCACCAGTGTAAACAAACAAATAGTCTGTCTTGTAAAAAAAAAATATAACAGTTGTAATGTTAACGATAGAAAACTGAAAGATGAAGATTTTCAATCAAAATTTCGTGCGGATTTATCATGGCGGTGTGCTTATTTGATCTGTTTGATGTATTGGAGACAGGTACCACACTGCAATGAATAGAGTTACGTTCGAATTTGTCCAACTCTTGAACCGGTCATTGTTCCACTGGTAATTTTTCCTAATCTTACAAAATATAATATGAAACGGTCAACTTCTTCTGGGCTTTCTAAACACGTTAGTTTGTTTATTTATACATTGAATTCGCGATATACAACAAAGTTAACTGAATTCACATGATTTGATTCAAACATCTACAATGCCCATCTTTATGTTGGCTTAGATAATACAAGCAGGAAATTCTTGAATTCATCATTAATATTTGTAAATGAATCTTAAAGTTAAAGCTTTGGCAGAGATACAAGTAAATCTTGCGTAACGCGCCCACTCTTAATCTATCTATCTGTTTTTTCTGTCTGTCTGTCTGTCTGTCTGTCTGTCTCTCTCTCTCTCTCTCTCTCTCTCTCTCTCTCTCTCTCTCTCTCTCTCTCTCTCTCTCTCTCTCTCTCTCGTTTTGATCGTAAAGAAGAAACAAAACGAAACTTTACTCTTTTGAACTAGATTTTCCGCCGTTTTTCATTGTTTTTATCATAATCGTGACGAGTTCCAAATAACTATACATTTCTAAAATATTGTGTGAGTTTGTCCTCTTCCTCCTAGCTGTTTCTCTCGGTGAATTAACGTGTAGGTTTGTTCTGTTGTTAGCTGTTTATGTCGGTGAATTAACGTGTAGGTTTGTTTTGTTGTTAGCTGTTTATGTCGGTGAATTAACGTGTAGGTTTGTTTTGTTGTTAGCTGTTTATGTCGGTGAATTAACGTGTAGGTTTGTCCTGTTGTTAGCTGTTTGTCTCGGTGAATTAACGTGTTGGTTTGTTTTGTTGTTAGCTGTTTGTGTCGGTGAATTAACGTGTTGGTTTGTTTTGTTGTTAGCTGTTTGTGTCGGTGAATTAACGTGTTGGTTTGTCCTGTTGTTAGCTGTTTGTGTCGGTGAATTAACGTGTTGGTTTGTTTTGTTGTTAGCTGTTTGTCTCGGTGAATTAACGTGTTGGTTTGTTTTGTTGTTAGCTGTTTATGTCGGTGAATTAACGTGTAGGTTTGTTTTGTTGTTAGCTGTTTGTGTCGGTGAATTAACGTGTAGGGTTGTCCTGCTGTTAACTGTTTGTCTCGGTGAATTAACGTGTTGGTTTGTTTTGTTGTTAGCTGTTTGTCTCGGTGAATTAACGTGTAGGTTTGTTTTGTTGTTAGCTGTTTGTGTCGGTGAATTAAGGTGTGGGTTTGTTTTGTTGTTAGCTGTTTGTGTCGGTGAATTAAGGTGTAGGTTTGTTTTGTTGTTAGCTGTTTATGTCGGTGAATTAACGTGTAGGTTTGTTTTGTTGTTAGCTGTTTGTGTCGGTGAATTAACGTGTTGGTTTGTCCTGTTGTTAGCTGTTTGTGTCGGTGAATTAACGTGTTGGTTTGTTTTGTTGTTAGCTGTTTGTGTCGGTGAATTAACGTGTTGGTTTGTTTTGTTGTTAGCTGTTTGTGTCGGTGAATTAACGTGTAGGTTTGTCCTGTTGTTAGCTGTTTATGTCGGTGAATTAACGTGTTGGTTTGTTTTGTTGTTAGCTGTTTGTCTCGGTGAATTAACGTGTTGGTTTGTTTTGTTGTTAGCTGTTTGTGTCGGTGAATTAACGTGTTGGTTTGTTTTGTTGTTAGCTGTTTGTCTCGGTGAATTAACGTGTAGGTTTTGTCCTGTTGTTAGCTGTTTGTCTCGGTGAATTAAGGTGTAGGTTTGTTTTGTTGTTAGCTGTTTGTGTCGGTGAATTAACGTGTTGGTTTGTTTTGTTGTTAGCTGTTTGTGTCGGTGAATTAACGTGTAGGTTTGTTTTGTTGTTAGCTGTTTGTGTCGGTGAATTAACGTGTAGGTTTGTTTTGTTGTTAGCTGTTTGTGTCGGTGAATTAACGTGTAGGTTTGTTTTGTTGTTAGCTGTTTGTGTCGGTGAATTAACGTGTTGGTTTGTTTTGTTGTTAGCTGTTTGTGTCGGTGAATTAACGTGTTGGTTTGTTTTGTTGTTAGCTGTTTATTTCGGTGAATTAACGTGTAGGTTTGTTTTGTTGTTAGCTGTTTATGTCGGTGAATTAACGTGTAGGTTTGTTTTGTTGTTAGCTGTTTATGTCGGTGAATTAACGTGTAGGTTTGTTTTGTTGTTAGCTGTTTGTGTCGGTGAATTAACGTGTTGGTTTGTCCTGTTGTTAGCTGTTTGTGTCGGTGAATTAACGTGTTGGTTTGTTTTGTTGTTAGCTGTTTGTCTCGGTGAATTAAGGTGTGGGTTTATTTTGTTGTTAGCTGTTTGTCTCGGTGAATTAAGGTGTGGGTTTGTTTTGTTGTTAGCTGTTTGTCTCGGTGAATTAAGGTGTGGGTTTGTTTTGTTGTTAGCTGTTTGTCTCGGTGAATTAAGGTGTGGGTTTGTTTTGTTGTTAGCTGTTTGTGTCGGTGAATTAACGTGTTGGTTTGTTTTGTTGTTAGCTGTTTGTCTCGGTGAATTAAGGTGTAGGTTTGTTTTGTTGTTAGCTGTTTGTGTCGGTGAATTAACGTGTTGGTTTGTTTTGTTGTTAGCTGTTTGTCTCGGTGAATTAACGTGTTGGTTTGTTTTGTTGTTAGCTGTTTGTGTCGGTGAATTAACGCGTAGGTTTTGTCCTGTTGTTAGCTGTTTATGTCGGTGAATTAACGTGTAGGTTTGTTTTGTTGTTAGCTGTTTGTCTCGGTGAATTAACGTGTAGGTTTGTCCTGTTGTTAGCTGTTTGTCTCGGTGAATTAACGTGTAGGTTTGTTTTGTTGTTAGCTGTTTGTGTCGGTGAATTAACGTGTTGGTTTGTTTTGTTGTTAGCTGTTTGTGTCGGTGAATTAACGTGTAGGTTTGTTTTGTTGTTAGCTGTTTGTGTCGGTGAATTAACGTGTTGGTTTGTTTTGTTGTTAGCTGTTTGTCTCGGTGAATTAACGTGTTGGTTTGTTTTGTTGTTAGCTGTTTGTGTCGGTGAATTAACGTGTTGGTTTGTTTTGTTGTTAGCTGTTTGTGTCGGTGAATTAACGTGTTGGTTTGTTTTGTTGTTAGCTGTTTGTGTCGGTGAATTAACGTGTTGGTTTGTTTTGTTGTTAGCTGTTTGTGTCGGTGAATTAACGTGTAGGTTTGTTTTGTTGTTAGCTGTTTGTGTCGGTGAATTAACGTGTAGGTTTGTTTTGTTGTTAGCTGTTTGTGTCGGTGAATTAACGTGTAGGTTTGTCCTGTTGTTAGCTGTTTGTCTCGGTGAATTAACGTGTTGGTTTGTTTTGTTGTTAGCTGTTTGTGTCGGTGAATTAACGTGTAGGTTTGTTTTGTTGTTAGCTGTTTATGTCGGTGAATTAACGTGTAGGTTTTGTCCTGTTGTTAGCTGTTTGTCTCGGTGAATTAAGGTGTGGGTTTATTTTGTTGTTAGCTGTTTGTCTCGGTGAATTAAGGTGTGGGTTTGTTTTGTTGTTAGCTGTTTGTCTCGGTGAATTAAGGTGTGGGTTTGTTTTGTTGTTAGCTGTTTGTCTCGGTGAATTAAGGTGTGGGTTTGTTTTGTTGTTAGCTGTTTGTCTCGGTGAATTAAGGTGTAGGTTTGTTTTGTTGTTAGCTGTTTGTCTCGGTGAATTAAGGTGTAGGTTTGTTTTGTTGTTAGCTGTTTATGTCGGTGAATTAACGTGTTGGTTTGTTTTGTTGTTAGCTGTTTGTCTCGGTGAATTAACGTGTTGGTTTGTTTTGTTGTTAGCTGTTTGTGTCGGTGAATTAACGTGTAGGTTTTGTCCTGTTGTTAGCTGTTTATGTCGGTGAATTAACGTGTAGGTTTGTTTTGTTGTTAGCTGTTTGTCTCGGTGAATTAACGTGTAGGTTTGTCCTGTTGTTAGCTGTTTGTCTCGGTGAATTAACGTGTAGGTTTGTTTTGTTGTTAGCTGTTTGTGTCGGTGAATTAACGTGTTAGTTTGTTTTGTTGTTAGCTGTTTGTGTCGGTGAATTAACGTGTTGGTTTGTTTTGTTGTTAGCTGTTTGTGTCGGTGAATTAACGTGTTGGTTTGTTTTGTTGTTAGCTGTTTGTGTCGGTGAATTAACGTGTTGGTTTGTTTTGTTGTTAGCTGTTTGTGTCGGTGAATTAACGTGTTGGTTTGTTTTGTTGTTAGCTGTTTGTGTCGGTGAATTAACGTGTTGGTTTGTTTTGTTGTTAGCTGTTTGTGTCAGTGAATTAACGTGTAGGTTTGTCCTGTTGTTAGCTGTTTGTGTCGGTGAATTAACGTGTTGGTTTGTTTTGTTGTTAGCTGTTTGTGTCGGTGAATTAACGTGTTGGTTTGTTTTGTTGTTAGCTGTTTGTGTCGGTGAATTAACGTGTTGGTTTGTTTTGTTGTTAGCTGTTTGTGTCGGTGAATTAACGTGTAGGTTTGTCCTGTTGTTAGCTGTTTGTGTCGGTGAATTAACGTGTTGGTTTGTTTTGTTGTTAGCTGTTTGTGTCGGTGAATTAACGTGTAGGTTTGTCCTGTTGTTAGCTGTTTGTGTCGGTGAATTAACGTGTTGGTTTGTTTTGTTGTTAGCTGTTTGTGTCGGTGAATTAACGTGTTGGTTTGTTTTGTTGTTAGCTGTTTGTGTCGGTGAATTAACGTGTTGGTTTGTTTTGTTGTTAGCTGTTTGTGTCGGTGAATTAACGTGTTGGTTTGTTTTGTTGTTAGCTGTTTGTGTCGGTGAATTAACGTGTTGGTTTGTTTTGTTGTTAGCTGTTTGTGTCGGTGAATTAACGTGTTGGTTTGTTTTGTTGTTAGCTGTTTGTGTCGGTGAATTAACGTGTTGGTTTGTTTTGTTGTTAGCTGTTTGTGTCGGTGAATTAACGTGTTGGTTTGTTTTGTTGTTAGCTGTTTGTGTCGGTGAATTAACGTGTAGGTTTGTCCTGTTGTTAGCTGTTTGTCTCGGTGAATTAACGTGTTGGTTTGTTTTGTTGTTAGCTGGTTATTTCGGTGAGTTAAACCTCCGCAGTGGTCTAGAACTTGGAGCGTTCGCCCCGCATGCGGAAGGCCCGAGGTTCGAATCCTGGCCGCGACATACCCAAGTCGTTAAAACAGGTAGTGACAGTTCCATCGTCAAACACTCGGCATCAGGTGTAAATGTCACGGGTCCTCGGAGATGATCTTAAAAACGGATGTCCCGTGTCACAGTAGGTGAAAGGCGAATATAACATACAGTGATCAATCTCATAACTCCTATAAGCAATACAAAACAAAGAGTTGGACAAACAAGGACCCTTGGATATACCAGAGGTGGGGTCAGGTGTCTAGGAGGAGTAAACATCCCCTGTCGACCGGTCACACCCGCCCTACATCTTGATCAGGTAAACGGAGTTATCCGTCGTCAAAATCAGTGTGCCAGGAACGGCCTAACAATCAGTATGAAACATGATAGGCAGCATTTAACTAAATGATAGGTTGTATTGGCAAATTAGATCGTTATAACGATCATAGAATTTGCGAAATGCTGATTTTAAACAAGACTGTTGGAACCCCTGCTCCATCAACTTGTTTGTCAGTAGCCTGCTTCGATTTAAAAACTGACCACACGCAGAACAAGCTCTTGCGTATCGAATCAGTTGGGAGATGTAAACACCATATACAGGTGATAATGAAATATTGCTACATAAATATGGGAAGTTGACGATGGAGAAGTTGAAATCATCCCGTTTGTCATAAAGATGAGTTGTTAGTTTGCCGTTTCAATAAAATATCTAAATATGAAGCAGAAGTGGACAACTCTATGGTGTCTTTTATTTCGAGTTCACTGGGATATACTGAATCGACATATGAATGAAAATTATTATTATTAAAGTTGACCTATACTGGGCCTACGTCACAATCAAATGTAAATGCGGAACCAGGCTTCCGTTTTCCGAAATGTGATATTTTTACGATATCCATTTGATTTTTACATGGCGATACGAGATATGAATATCCGATATCAATTCCTTCCTGGGTGTTCTTATCTTCTTATCAGTCAAATCTTAAGTTGAGATTTTGTGGGGTTTTTTTTTTTTTTAAAAAAAAGGAGATGATTATAGCTTTACAAAAAAAATCGATTGGAGAACAAACAACAATTTGGTGGATGAGGGTGTGTGTCAATTACATTGTACATGTCCGTGAGACATTCAGTGTACATTGACTATTTATGTAAAAGTTTTACTACGATCCAAATGTTCAACATATGGAATTGCGGGGCATCAGAAAGTGGGGGAGACAGATGGGAAAGGGGGAGGTCAGACCAATTCAGATTTCCACGAGCATCATGATAATATTTCTTTTGCGAGGATCCGGGTTAGAATAGGCTCCAAATTATCAACAAATACATGGTACACTCGTGTAAAAAAGAAAAGTTCACATTTTGCTGCTCCAGTGACCACAGAAAATTCAGTTTGTTACTTTCGTTTTACATTTACATTGTGCAAAGCCTTCTCTAGAATTTTATTTCCAGATAAAATGTAAAATTTAATTGTAAACCACATGTATCTATAAGAGTTATAGTTTAGCATAGTTCAAATTATTATCCAAGGTTGTAAATATGCTCAAACGTCACATGTCCTACTACAAAAATATGATAAGGTATAATTTTTCAAGATTTTAAGGGGGGTGTACTTGTTGTAGAGCTGATAGCTTCTAAAATAACACGTCAACATATGATTTTCTAACTCAAATCCTTATTCTAAGATAATAATCTGTTAATCAAAAACAATTAATTCAAAGTTTAGTCCATAAAAATTAGGGAAAAGACCAATATTGACGTCAAATGGTATTTCCTTTAACATGTTTGGGCTCACAAAGTATACATTATGAAAATATTTATTCCAATTTATTAGAATAAATGATTACATACCATTAAATAAAGGGTATATAGTCTATGTTGCTTATTACAGCCCATTTGTTTGGGGAAATAATAATTATTAAGAAAAATAAAGAAGGAGGAGTGCATTTCCCTTAATGTTGATGGGGTGCTTACTTTTGAGAAGCAATAACAATGAAAATAGCATATCAACATATATATTTTTCAATATCTATTACTGGAATGTATATTTATCTTGTAAAGGCATTTTTTCATGACTGAGTCCATTTAAGGCCGACTATAGATCTACCTTAATAGATAATACATCGTCGGTAGATCTAAATGTCGAATTGAAGGCCACATCAATGGAATGTTTCTTCTCACGTAGAAGTTTTTGAATAAATTCAGCTTCATAGGAATATAAAAACAGGTCAGCTAACAAAGAAGCACAATTCGTGTCTATGGGAATTCCAACAGTAGGGTGTGGCACGCTAAAGAACTCTCACTGTTCAATGGCCGTAAGTGCTGAGTACCTCGGTATAGGTCTAAATTTGAAGCCCTTCACCGGTCTTGGTGACGTCTCCATATGAGTAAAAAAATTTCGAGAGGGACGTTAAACAAGATACAATCAGTCAATCGGTGAATTAATGTGTATGTTTGTAAACTCGGGTGACCTATTGCAATTGGTTGTCGTCCATTAACTTCTTCTTCATAACTACCATTCCAATTCTTTCCAAATTTGTTATGAAGCATCACTGGGACAAAGGGAATATAAATTGTAAATTGCAGGACTCATTCACTCCAAGGGCATTAGAGGTGTGGCAAAAACTACCAAAAATTGACAATTTTTCCAAAAAATTCCCTACAACTGCACACGTGAAAGAAAAACTAAATGCAGTGATGTAGAGGAAGACATCTACCAAAATTGTAGATTTCATGATCCCCGGGGTAAGGGTTTGGTTACAGAGTGGAACAAACGTATATAGTGTTTATATTTGCTTTATGGTGAATGAAATGTTTCTTGGAGTTTGCCAATATGGTATAAAAACTAAATGTGTAATTAGCAAAAACAGAAAAGGATGTACCAAAATTGTGAATTTCGCAGCCCCAGAACATTGACTCTAGCGCGGAGCTAAATTAATTTTATCGTGTTAATGTTACATATATTATATCATGCAAAGTTTTTCATCGCTATACTTATTTTGAAAATGAATTTTGTATAGCCCCTAAGTTTTCTTCTAATACAGTGTTTTTCTGCTCTAAAACTCCTTGGGACAATGTATATCAAAACACTCAGATGTGATGTTTCGTCCCCGTGTTATTGACCCACCAGGCCTAACAAGAAAGAATGTACTAACTGTTTTATACATATATATCAATACCAGTGTTACCGAGCGAAAAATAATATACTGATTTATACATATATATCAATACCAGTGTTACCGAGCGAAAAATAATATACTGATTTATACATATATATCAATACCAGTGTTACCGAGCGAAAAATAATATACTGATTTATACATATATATCAATACCAGTGTTACCGAGCGAAAAATAATATACTGATTTATACATATATATCAATACCAGTGTTACCGAGCGAAAAATAATATACTGATTTATACATATATATCAATACCAGTGTTACCGGGCGAAAAATAATATACTGATTTATACATATATATCAATACCAGTGTTACCGAGCGAAAAATAATATACTGATTTATACATATATATCAATACCAGTGTTACCGGGCGAAAAATAATATACTGATTTATACATATATATCAATACCAGTGTTACCGAGCGAAAAATAATATACTGATTTATACATATATATCAATACCAGTGTTACCGAGCGAAAAATAATATACTGATTTATACATATATATCAATACCAGTGTTACCGAGCGAAAAATAATATACTGATTTATACATATATATCAATACCAGTGTTACCGAGCGAAAAATAATATACTGATTTATATATATATATCAATACCAGTGTTACCGAGCGAAAAAGAATATACTGATTTATATATATATATCAATACCAGTGTTACCGAGCGAAAAATAATATACTGATTTATATATATATATCAATACCAGTGTTACCGAGCGAAAAAGAATATACTGATTTATATATATCAATAGCAGCTGTTACGCTGAACTCATGTAGAAAGCAATTGTTACAAGATGAGAGCTTGTTTAGGACATACTCTGTATCCCAACCTTATACATATCATTCTTTATTGATAGTGGAGGCAATCGAAAGTCGTGGGTGATATGTCATTATCTTGAATTTGTATGAACAGAAACTCCCAAAACTCAATAAGAGACACGAGTCAATTGCTATAAAGTAAATATAACTTGAATACAGGGACATTTTTGTAATTGAAACCAGTGTGTATTTTTATTGCATGGCTATTTCATTTCTGAATGAATTTAAGTATGGGGACTCGGAAGAGAAATTTCTAGTAGTATCGATATATATGTTTAATTGTTCATACCTTACATTATTTCTTGAAGTGATGATATCTGTGTTAAATTGTTCACTACACGTGATTTATACAAGTTGATAAAAAAAAATTGGCTAAGAATGTGGTCGTGATATACTGACGAAACGTTTAGCGATCAATAAATCTGGAATGCTCAGTACCGGAATAATTAGACTAATAAAGTTAATTATTTGATAAATGCTGAACTACGTTGTCACGGAGAAAAACTTCGATGGATAATGTTAATTTTCTGTTTGGTCGGCCGTGGAAAGAGAAACAAAACTTAATCTTCAGTCTGAATTGCGTGTAGTAATAATTAGGTTTCATATTTTCCATCTTGAAGAAAGCACAAGGTATCTAGATCGCCTGGATATAACACTAGATCCAAAAAATATACGGGAAAGAGTGTAGGGTGGAATACTCTATTCATTCATTTTTTAAAAAGAAAGGTGTAAGAACTTTATGTGTAAATAAATCGAACGAAAACGACGTATATTATCGCTAAGCATAGTGATTATCTGAATTAGTGATGAGCACTAGTCCAATTGCAAAGTGAATAATTTATTTCAGATACCAAAAAATACGATTCAACGATTGTGACCACGTGGTTTTGATGGGTAACGCCCCTGACTGTTAATTACAACTTGACTAAGTAGACTAATAACAAATGCTAACGCAAACCTTCGAAATCATTCGTCAAACAACAGCAGCAGCAGCTCTAGATCGCTCCATCCGCCCTCCCACCTAGGTGAGTTTTAACAGGGGTTAAATTTTCAAGATAAACTGAGATTATTTTTTATACGGTTATCAAATATTAACAAGGATTATTGATAGTACAGATGTGCGTAATGTTTCAGCTCGTAGCGAGGTTGCTGTCTCAAATTTCCTCGAACATCCATGGACATTTGCAAAATTCTAAAATTGTAATGACAAAGTAAAACGAGATTCTTTGTTTTCAGATATATGATGCTACATAAAGGAACACAGTTCCTGTATAAGTAAATGTCATTTGTCACTTGAACAATTACCGGTTCTGCAAAAAAAAAAAAAAAAAAAAAAAAAAATAACAAACTTTATGAGAGAGTTTCTACGTATTTTAAAAAAAAAAAAATATTCGGGCTCTTTCTTGTATGTAAAGTGGCGCATTGGTACTGTCAATTACAAAAAGCCTTTTCTTTGTTTATTTGCTTGACGTCGCTTCGAGAAATTTTCTTGATCCAAAACGCTCATGAATTGTGATTTTATATCACTTTCAGATTGTTTTTAATCTATAAAACATTTTCTTAAAATTTTGCATATCACGGTAGCATTCCAGGACAGGTGCCTGTTACGCTAACAATACTGATCAGGTCGATTGAAGGAATTGGAAACCCGTGCTCTACTTCACAATGAATCGATAATACCCACAAAAATTTAAATTGTTGTTAATTTTGAGTCAGTTTTTTAAAATGGTTAGTAGCAGAGTGGTGAAATCCCGCCTAGGGTTCCCGCTTCTAGATATCGATAACATTGAACATAATTATGCATTTCAATTTCTAAATATTTTGTATCGATTCACATAAACTTATACATTAACCGATGGTAAATATCAATGGTTTCGTATCTTTAGCATCAATGTATTACACAATACAATTCAAACGTTTTATTTTTCACTATCGACATCATAACTATCATCATTATTGACTCTGCAGTTAAAATAAACATAACAAAAATCATTAAAAGATGCAAAGGTCTAAAGATCTAGATAGGGGCATGTTCCGATGGGTGAAGGCACTAATTATATTCCTGAAATCTTAATTATGATTAATACGTCGCTTTTTCTCGTTTCTATCCATCTTAGATGCAATCACCTAGATTTAGATATGGAAGAATGCCAACAATTTATAAATATCAATTATGAAATATTGCCTATGATGAAAGTAAAGTGAAATATGATATATTGATAAATTGACATTCCTTGTCCCTTTGTCGATTTTATGAATAATTAAACCTCTTTATAATTATACTTTGGGTAAGTGGATTGTTATCTAGCAATTAGTTACGATTGTTTCAGCCTCATAATCGTTCATCAATCGATTTTTTTCATCTTTTTTATTGTTCTTCTCCTGCAAGTTCTATAGTAGTAATAAAAAAAAGATCTGGGATAGATTTTGTATGAGGATGTGTTTAGGTTGTAAGTCATCCATCTAATTAATAATTTCCTTTACTCGAAGACAAATCACACAACAAATATCTTAAAGTTTATTTTCTCTGTACAGGGAGATAATTTACAACACGTTTGAATATGAAAATATGCAAATGTACAGAAATCCTTACAATATTCTATGCTTTGTAGTAAAACTACGAGTAAGAAATTGATTTTCCAATATACCGTCAATACGCCAGTTTCGAGATACGAACTCTTCTGTATAGGAGGTGCATTTAGTGGAACTTTGAATGCCTAAGTGGGACAGAGTGGATATACAGTCAACGAGGAAGACGATGAAATGTATTAAAAGCGGCTTCTCTTTATATATGTAAATGTGGGAAACACAAAATACTATCGAAAGAAAAGTTTTACCGAAGTGGAAACATACAAACAATGTCATATTTGCAAGAAATATCTTGGATATGGTACTTATGACCAACAAAATAACGTGATAGCATAAGACTTCTATGTATTTAATTACTCTCTATATACTTATCACTTACTTAGTTTGTGTATCAGTCGAATTCGGGTTATCAAACAGCCTATGAGAAACTTACTGAGTACATTCACTTACACTGTGATGAATATCTGTCCCACTCCCGCGTGTAAACAAATTCTTTCGTGCCTTACTATGTACGAGAGTTCTCCAAAGGGAAATAACTCGGACGTATCTCGAAACCGGCGTATTACTGTGCCCATCTTGGGCGTGCACTATACATTGGCCTCGTTTTAAAGTCAATTACAAGTTGTCCGTGATCTCTGCGCTGTGGAGGCTTTGACCCAGATTATACATTGTACCCTGTCTTCGCTTTGTAGCAGGGGCAATAATCCTTCACTTCCAAGAAGAATAACTTTTAAACATATTGATAAAGTTTTATTTGATTTATATATTTTTTGTCGTCTAGGACGACTGACCAATCGATTAAAAACGCATTGAATTTATGTGTTCCAACTAATTAACCTAAAAACAAAATCGGTATTACTTCACTATACAAGGGAAAGGGGGGGGGGGTTCTAATACTACATGTAATAAATACTTGTATGGGGTTACGTACAATATATTGTTTGGATAAATTACCTCATCCACAGATTGCTGCTGTAAACAAGTCATTGGTCATGATGTACTACCGCCTCACGTATTAACCGGAAGTTCCGAAACCGGAAGTTTTGGATATCCTTGGTAATTAGATCAGTGTTGGCTAGATGAGAAACAGCTTTTCATTGGTTTGCGCGTAGGATTCAGCTTCGCAGCCGAAATGTCCTGGTTCGATCTACGGCGGTCACTTCAAGCTTAAAAATGTTTAGAATGGGTGTGATTGTTCCTTCGCTAAATGACCGACATAAAAAATGAAGTTTCGGGTGTTACGGGTGAGTCTTTACAAGTCTAGGTCACACGGCAGGCGTATTCTCTTTAGAGAAGTCGAGAGGCATAGCCTACATCGACTTCTCTTCGCAAGCATCCATGTTTTGATTCTGGAAAACGTGTAAATGCCGGAGTCGGTGACGGTTTATGCTTCAACCGACGTTTCGACTCAGATGTGCCTGGATTTACGCAATAGACAATTTGTTTTCAAACATTTAACAGCAATGCACAAAACCGTCACAAGGAAATCAACACTTACTTGCTTTTAATCCATTTTCAATATGCCCCTGTCCCGGGTTTAAATCACAACTCTGATACGCCAGCCTGCTTTTCTCTTAACTGGTCCCCTATTGTGACAGCTCCCAAGACCAGTTAACGTAAACCCGGGACAGGGGACATGTTGAAAATGGATTAAAAGCAAGTAAGTGTTTATTTCTTTATGACAGTTTTGAGCATTACTGTTAAATGTTAAAGAGAATAACGGCGTGCGGTGACACAGTAAAGAACCACAGGCACCTGAAGTGTGGATAGCTTGTATAGATCTTATGTACCCCACTTTTAGAATGAAATTATTGTGATACAGAACCAATAATTTATCCAAAATATGTTATTTCTCCACCGATCACCCCATATGTCGTTCTGAATAGTCAGTTTCTACTTTCTGTTAGCTTTTGAGATGGCCGCTTTTGAGATACTATTATAGGTAAAGGTAGGTAAAGGTGTGCAACAAATAGTGTAAACAAACAGGGGGCTACCTGCTTCGAGACCGATTCACAACTTTATCGAAGGAATTTCTGCGAATATCTCGTCAGGCTAATGTAGTTCTATACATGTGTCTTTCATCTGAACCCCATGCCATCCGTTCTATTTGTCGTATTCTGTCATTTATTTCATCGTACCCGAACCTTTACGTCCATTGACAGCCTTAAAGAAAGTCGTGGGTACATAAGACCTATACAAGCTATCCTCACTTCTGGTGCCTGAGTAAAGAACCCTAACTGATATCCCCTGAGCGCCATGTAGTGGCCAAAATGTGTACCACACCATCCACAGTTCCTGATATTTCCCTTAGACGAGAAAAACGATTGATTGTGACGTAAAACAACAAACACGCGACTGGCTTGTCTATTTGTAAAATGACGGGTGTCCATATATTCTCTAAGACAGTCGGTAATTTATTTCCTATTTGTTTAGCATTCATCTTGAAAATATTTCACTCACATGGAGACGTCGCCATTGCCGATGAAGGTCTATGCTCAGCACTAACGGTCTTTGAGCAGGGGAGGGGATGTTTATCCTACCACACCTTCTGTGACACGGATCCTCGGTTTTTACGGTCTCATCCAAAGGACTGCCTCATTTAGTCGCCTCTTGCGACAAACAAGGCGACTTGAGGACCTATTCTAACCCGGATCCCCACGGACTGTATTTATGATGAAGATACTTATGTGAATGCAAGAAGTCGAACGATGATTCACCCACAAGGGCTAAGCCCGTTTTGGGCCCGAACTCTGTGATACCATCTATATTTATGGTATCACAGAGTTCGGGCCCAAAACGGGCTTAGCCCCTGTGGATTCACCTACTCATCGTGAATGGAGCAATATCCACTCACGAGGGCTGTTCGATATGTAATGTGTATTGTACGATATCTCAAAAGCATTCGACTAAAATAGTGAAATGAACATCACATCCCTTCAAAGTATTCCTCGCGGTTTGAAATACACAACTTCAATCTGGAATGCGTCACGGTACGTTGATTTAGGTAGACCTCTGACTGATGGATGAGCCAAGGGCTAGTCGGGACTTGTAATGACGACCAGATTAGAACTTTTAATAAATAACAAACAAACAAAAAAGAACTTTTTAATTTTTGGAAAAAGGAAAAAGTCGCATGGGGCTAGATCTGGAGAGTATGGTGGGGTGTGGCAAGACGGTAACCTTCTCCGACTTCAAAAATTGCTTCACAAGCTGATGTATGTGATGGAGCATTATCATGAAGTAGACAAACATGCCTAAATCCTGACACAGGGCGTCGTTTATGATAATATTTCTTGAGATTTTTTGGTATAACATCTCGGTAATACCGGCCAGTAACACTTTTGCCCTTCGGCACCGGAATTTGTACGGCTATACCATCACATGAGAAGAATATGCAATAAAAAATCTTTTTGTGCTTATGGTTCTTTTGGCAACTACAGGACTTCTACCGTGTTTAGTTAGCCATATTTTGTTTCCAATTTTTCTTACTGGTTCGAAATAGTGAACCCATGTTTCGTCACCAGTAACAAATGTTTGCAAAATGCCTTTGATTGAATTTGGGAAACATTTTGAGCAATTGCTTAGCGGTTTGTACTCTTACCAGTTTTTGGTCATCTGTCAATATATGCGGTGTCCATCTGGCAGAAATCTTTCGTACTTTCAAAATACGCTTCAAAATGAAATGCAACCGCGATAGCGATATGCCAACAGTTTTGGCAATATCATGAATCGTGTATCTGCCATCACTTTCAATTATTTCCCTGACTTTTGAGACATTTTCGTTGCCTGTTACAGTCACTGATCGGCCAGATTTTGCTGCATCTTTGACGGACTCTGTGCCAGTCAGAAATTTCTTTTTCCACCTACGAACTATCTCATAAGATACCTTATCAGACCCATAAACTTCCCCAAATTCAGTAAAAATTACGGAATGGCCGAGTTTTGCGCGTACTATTTTTTTCAATATTCTCAACCCGTTTCCCAACCATTCAACGACTGGCTCTATTGAAATGATTATCAGTTCGTGTTTATACCGATGGAAAGGTATTGAATAGAGCTATTCAAGAGTATCATCATCCACGAAATTGTACAAAGCGTTATTGCACTGCGGTACAACACACATTACATATCGAAATTTGAAAACTATAATATTTATCACTACATTTTTCTCGTTAAATCTAAATTTCCAATTTTACAATACATATACAATTCATGAACAATACTTATAAAATATAACAAGTATTTGCTGTTAATAAGAAACTGAAGACAGTGTTATCTGTATAAAAGAGAAAGTTTGAGTAAATTACTGGAGAGCCCGCTGACATTTCTTTTAAATTAAAAACTCCGTCTTATACTGTACACGTTTAACACACAGAGAGATTTTTTTTCTGCTGGAGAGACTTATATCATATAAGTATATCTTTTTACACTGTATGCCATATGACCAGTCAACAGGGGATGCTTGGTCCCATCTCCAATATTTTCCGCGTTTGCAAGTTTGTATTTTTCATAGGATTTATGAGATTGATCACTGTTAGTTATCTTGTATAAAATCTCCTTTGTCTTTATTGGTTATAAAACATGTTTCAATGAAACTTGCAAGTTCCCAATGAAATACTGTATAGTACCCATGTCCTAGTTAAAGCATTCATATTGTTAATTATCCTACATTGCGAGAGACAGGTGCATATAATTCAAACTAAAATAGCCACGTGTTAAATATAAACCACAAAACACGTGACGAGGTGTGTTTAATTTCAAGAACATCTAAGCTCTATCAGAAATAAAACACCACTCAAGAAAAAACTCCAATCGAAAATGTCTCACTTGAAGTGTTTGATTTCGATTTATGGGCTTTTCTGGGTGTATAATTGGGAAGTTACAGCGTGATGAATTGAAAATTACGATGAATATTTGTGCTTCTGCTTCGGATTTCTCCGTGTTTCTGTGACAGCGATGTTAATCCCGTGCAAGGAATGTGACACAAATGGATGTCTTTCTGCAGTAAAACAGGACACACGATTCCGAAGTTTGACATGAAGTTAAACAACCTTCGGATATTAGACAACGTTAATATCGTTCATTATTTCATATTTTCTGGCACGAAGAGGACGATATTATTAAGAGAATGAACAAGAGATACCAATGATAAAGTATTGATGACAGTCTCCTCTGACTGTCTGTAAAATTATGATGATTTTGATCGATGATCGATGACACATGTAATTATAATCAATGTCGTCATCATATCAGCAGCATTAATCGTTGTAGCTGTCATCATCAGAATCATTGAATAATCAAAATCATCAGAAAATTTCAAGTGTTCAGTTTAAAAATGAAAACAATCACACAACAGTACATCTACTATGGTTGTACTACCAGTGTGTACGCTGTGTACACATCATTTGCAGCATTGTATAGTGTTGTGCAATATCACTAATGTACATAGATGTAAAGTGTTTGTGAATGAGATTTTACTGTAAGTTTGTGTAAATGAGATTTTACTGTAAGTATATGTTAATATGATTTTACTGTAAGTTTATGGAAATGAGATTTTATTGTAAGTTTATGGAAATGAGATTTTACTGTAAGTTTATGTAAATGAGATTTTACTGTAAGTTTATGCAAATGTGATTTTATTGTGAGTTGTATGTAGATAAAATTCTACTCTACGTTTTATTTAGATAGGATTTCATTGTACAAATCCAGAAAATATTCCTCTTTACCTTTGGGAAAACAAATTAACTTCATAATCTACCACGGTATTCAAAGGAATACCGCGGTTATTATTCTGCATCTTCATACGTAATAACTGATTTTGAGAAAATTGATATTTAACTCGCTTGCACTTCGTATTTTGCTAATTTAACAATAAAGTCAATCATAAAAATCAATCAATATACACTATATGTTGTAAAACAAATTCATAAATGACTGAAGAACATGTGTCATTCAGTATAAACCAATCGTCTGCATTCCGAGAGCGATACACATGTAAACATGGCGATGCACAGATAAGTTTTCTATGTAAAGGGCGAGGTGTTCCGATTGCCTTTTTCGTCAGTAAAAAAAACCCAACAATGTAGGCCGTTTTTGAAATTGCCATGACGTCACAGTGACCTAATTCGTAGCTATATAGGAAAACGATCAGCTGTATATTTCTGAGCCTTTTTAGAATAGAAATAAAATTCTTGTTTTCGTGTATGTTGCATGATAACCTCCTTGGCATCGAAATATTTTTAGAAATATAAAAGCCTTGGCTTTTATATTTCAAAACAACATTCTCGACCTCGGAGTTTATCCTGAAACACAAACGAAGACGCGGTCATTATTTCTGCAAAAAATATATACCTTTTGGATAAGTATCACAGTGTCTGTCTTTTTCTGCTTGTTGACAATTATTGCCCTTAATCCAACTTTATCTCTGAGCCACAACTTTATAACAAGGAGACATTAGACGTTGATACTGGACACAAATGTTGCTGATGGCAAAAACGTACGTATAGTGACTAACCAAAGTCAACCAAGGTCAAGGTCACTATTGACATTTGTCCAGACAGCAACATTTTAATGAAGAGACATTGGAAGTCTGTACTTCAAACAAAAGTAGTCAATGAACATACAGTGTATCAGGTTATTGAGCCGCGATTTAGTTCTCTGGGTCTGAAAGATGAACTAATTGCCCCAACAACATCATATGCAATTTCTCTAATTATAAGGTTTTGTGTGAAACCCAGGTGACCATTGAGGCCAATGGACCTCTTGTATTTCCAATGCATCGTAATGGCATTCATTTCACAATTTCATTTAATGTCATTGAAATGGTGCGCAATAACCTCACCTAACATCCTTGTCGAATGACGTTCATTTAAACTCATTTGACTGAAACACTGGAATGCCATATTTGGATATATTTACTCGTCTGTTTTTGTTCTCCGTTTCAGACATATAACCGTAACTAATTGTCTCAGAAGCCCATTTAACGCGGTCAGTGTTCGATGTAATTTACTTGAGCATAAATTCAATACAAGAGAGCGTGTTTCTGTGGATCAGATCTAAGTCGTACAGCCTTGCAATACATGTATCGCGGATGTCAAGTGTACCACTGATCTGTCGGGAAATTGAATTATACGAGGTCTGTAGATGACATAGTTCATTTATACGAATGTAATTTCAAATCGAGCTACCAGGGATATCATATCTGGGTAAAAATTTCAGGGGTGGGGGTGGGTGGGGGGTGGGTGTTATACCAAGTATATTGTATTTTTATGGTATCATGGGCGATGACAACAATTCTTATATAAATGTATACATTTCTCACATAACCATAAAGCTAAGACAAATTCGCTAGGATTAAAACAAATCGTTCGAAGATTTTTTGTTGTTGATAGTGTTATCATTCATTATCAGCAGTCGAGATACGTATCTAAAGTTCATTGTTATACATGTATGATTAAATAGAAAGAACCCAACGGAGTTCAGAATATGTAAATATAAGTGAAATCTACAAAACGCACGTCTTACTGTGTCGTAATATCAAACAGACATTACCCACAATACACCTCACTGTGTCGTGATATCAAACGGACATTACCCATAATACATTTCACTGTGTCGTGATATCAAACGGACATTACCCATAATACATTTCACTGTGTCGTGATATCAAACGGACATTATCCATAATACATTTCACTGTGTCGTGATATCAAACGGACATTATCCATAATACATTTCACTGTGTCGTGATATCAAACGGACATTACCCACAATACATCTCACTGTGTGTCACTGTGATATCAAACGGACATTATCCATAATACATTTCACTGTGTCGTGATATCAAACGGACATTATCCATAATACATTTCACTGTGTCGTGATATCAAACGGACATTACCCACAATACATCTCACTGTGTGTCACTGTGATATCAAACGGACATTATCCATAATACATTTCACTGTGTCGTGATATCAAACGGTCATTACCCACAATACACCTCACTGTGTCGTGATATCAAACGGACATTACCCATGATACATCTCACTGTGTCGTGATATCAAACGGACATTACCCACAATACATCTCACTGTGTCGTGATATCAAACGGACATTACCTACAATACACGTCTCACTGTGTCGTGATATCAAACAGACATTACCCACAATACATCTCACTGTGTCGTGATATCAAAAGAACATTACCCACAATACATCTCACTGTGTGTGATATCAAACGGACATTACCCACAATACATCTCACTGTGTGTGATATCAAAAGAACATTACCCACAATACATCTCATTGTGTGTGATATTAAAAGAACATTACCCACAATACATCTCACTGTGTGTGATATCAAACGGACATTACCCACAATACATCTCACTGTGTGTGATATCAAAAGAACATTACCCACAATACATCTCACTGTGTGTGATATCAAAAGAACATTACCCATAATACATCTCACTGTGTGTGATATCAAACGGACATTACCCACAATACATCTCATTGTGTGTGATATTAAAAGAACATTACCCACAATACATCTCACTGTGTGTGATATCAAAAGAACATTACCCACAATACACAACTATCTGTATAATATTGTGATTCTGCACTAATCTCAGATAGAAAATTAACGCCTTTAAAGAAATCAGGGAGGGTAAGTTTTCATTGTTTGCATCATTTCGAACATTATAAAACAAAAAAGATGAGACCGGGACATTATGTACGGGGCGTCGATTGGGACTTGATCTTTCTGTTATCAAAATCAATTTTGTGTACACAAAATTGAATTCTGTAATAACAAAAACATTTTTGTCTTACTAAAATATGTTGTTCATACTTTTTTATGATAACTTAATTTTTGCAATGACAAAAATAAATTTTGTCATACAAAATTATCTTTCAGTGGACAAAAATTACTTTTGTCTGGACAATATTCATTTTTTGTAGACAAAATTCATTTTTGTCAATCAGGTATGCAAATACCAACTTATTTGCATAAAAAATTGACTTTTATTATCTAATTTGCAAATTAGATAACAAAAGTCAATTTTGTGAGACAAAGTTGAAGTCGTACACAAAATGTTGATTTCGAGACTTTGTACTCAAAATTCATTGTTGTGTGGACAAAAGTCAGCTTTGTTAGACAAAAATAAAAATTGAACACAAAATTGAATTTTGTATCACAAAAGTCAATTTTGTCTAACAGAAATTAATTTTGTATGCAAATTAGTTTACAGAATCCAAATATGGTTATGCAATTAGAGTAGTGACCATTGGTATCATATTCCAAGCGCGGAAAAGGTATCATGAATTTCGTGAACTTTATTATTATATTGTCTTTAAGACATTGAACAGTAGGACGAACGTGATGACTGATCCAATTGAACAGCTAACAGACTCTTTCCGGACTTCCTGTGAGAGGTGCGTAATCCGGTCTGGAATCTCATTTTTGAGGTGAAAGGGGAGACAAGTTATGATATCATGTACTTGCCGATTACTGAACAAAGAATCGGGATTGAAGTATTTGAAAATCTATGAATTTTTTTCTTTCAATGGCACATGAATTATCATAAGCGTAATATTTACGTGTATATTCAACAAATGTTTGTTTACTATCATACCTTCCAAGTCCGACTAACCTTTACCAAAGAATAAGCTAAATGAAAGCGTTTCAACCAATCGGTGAGCAGCTTACAAGTAAAGGTGACAAAAATGAATTCTGTCATGACAAAAATGACTTTTGTGTACAAAAATGAATTTTGTCATGACAAAAACGATTTTTGTTCACTGAAAGATAATATTATATATAACAATATTTTGGTCATTACTTAATTGAAGTTATCATTTATAAAAACATAGTTTTGTAAGACAAAAGTGATTTTGTTATGACAGAATTAAATTTCGTCTAACAACATTGAATTTTGTCTCACAAAACTGATTTTTGTCGGAACATTTCTCAGTTTTGTATGCAAATTAGTTTTCAGATTCCAAATAAAACTAATTTGCATACAAAATTCACATGTGATACAAAAAATAAAATTTTGTCTACAAAAATATATTTTGTCATGACAAAAGTGACTTTTGTCCACTGAAAGATAATTTTGTATCACAAAATTTATTTTGTGATTTGTTACCAAATTTGTTAACTTGAACTCATTTTTGTTGAACAAAAGTCATTTTTGTTCACACAAACGTAACTGACAAAATTGGATTTTGAGTGCAAAATCACAGGAGTCCCATTCGGTGTCCCGTATTGTGCATCCCTTTCTCCCTACACGTATATAGGGTTGGACTACGACC
This sequence comes from Ostrea edulis, assembly GCF_947568905.1. Taxonomy (NCBI): domain Eukaryota; kingdom Metazoa; phylum Mollusca; class Bivalvia; order Ostreida; family Ostreidae; genus Ostrea; species Ostrea edulis. Next base: position 80,726,307 of record NC_079168.1, read on the forward strand.
TCTAATAAAATTAATGGATTGAAATGTTGCCGTTATTTTCTTCTATCCGACCCCACCCCAACCACATGTACCTGAACTCCATGAAAATATAATCAAATTTCAATATTAACACAAATTAATATTATTTAAACTTTGTTTGAATAATATTGATAAAATATACATGCCACATATGAGATGCATATTTAGGTCAAGAAACCTACAAATATTGGGGTCAGCCGCTATGGTAACAACTTTACATATTGGATCGTTGATATAAAAGACAAACGTTTCGTTTTTCCAAGCATTTGTTTATGTCTGAAAAGTACACATACAGCCTCAGGAGGCAACAGATTCCTCCAAACTGAGTTACCCGAGATTCCTTCTGACACTGAGTTTGATGAATGTTTCTGTAAATGCCAGAAAAAATTTCCAGTTAGTTTCAGCTGTCAAGACAAAAATTCGTTATTGTTTAGAGTTGGCGTGATTATTGTGTGTATATTAGATGCTCTTATAGCCATTATGTAAAGCAAGAGACTAAATAAAAATGCAGATGGTGGGGGATTTCTTCATGCATCATCAAATGTAAACGTCTTTGGAAGATACCGTCGCTTGTTGCTTGCAGCAGACAAATACGATAGGTCTCTAAGAACATGTACTCTACTGATTACAGTACGTAATAAAATTGTTAACCTCGACTTATGAAATTACACCATTAATTAAGCACGATTATGGTTACAGTGTGAGTGATGAAAACTTATCATAGTATACCTCTAATTACAAAACTGATTACAGTACACAGATCGATGGATTATAATGACCTGCTTCATCTACTTATCAATACATTACCACTGAAGAAAAGGAGATAAAATCGTATTGCAATAAAAATAGCTCGCTCAAGGTCTCTGGAATATCGTATATTGCGATAAACTGAATGTGATAAACATTTTTATTCCCTGGTTATTGAATTATGGGAAATGATTTCAAATTAAGAATAGATTCTAGATTCTGACAAGTTCATTCTTACTCACAGGTGTAACATTGAACGACAGGTGTAACACCGAACGCTAAGATGGAGTATGAAGAACTTGAATTATAGGGGACTATATTATCGGTGAATCAACGGCGTAGTGAAATATCACTTTATTTCCTCATTTGAAAAGTTTGAAAGTACTGACTAAAGCAATGCAAGGAAAGATTTTCCTAACTACGAGAATAAGTCATAATTGACAAAAATAAAAGGGTTTCGTAAATTCGCATCATAGTTTGAACTTGTTAATTCTATTGGGGCCATTTTAATTACCCTTTAATAATCGTTCCATATAGGAATAAAAAAATGAAACAATAATTTTCTCTTCTGATGTAATCTGATTCCCCTAATTCATTTCATGTCGTTACGTACCTTATTATACTAGTATTAAAGTTTGACAAAGTAATCATCAGTGAGCAAAAAAATAAAAATGTCAGAGAAAATTCGATATAAGTTCTGCTTTTCAAATATAGATAGAAACATGTTCATACATAGTGTTTAAACTGTCAATTAAGGCACAAAATGTAATTAATCATAAGTATTTGAATTTTTGTCTGCTCTAATGGAATTCATGGTCATTTGGTGTGAAAAGTGTAACATTGAAGTAACCTTGACACAAAATCAAAACTTGCAACACCCACTTTTATTTGATTCAAAAGAGTGTATACATTTTATATTACACGGAAAATATGTCAACGCGTCCAATCAATATGAAAGGCGTCCATCTTTGATATGTTATTAGCACGTAACCCACGTTTTAATCCAACCAACAATCGCTATATAAATGTTCATTTTTAAGTTGACAAGACAAAAAAGAGAAACCATTTGATTGGGGCAGAACTTTGAATCAACCAATGAAAAAGAGGGTTATGTTCCTAAGTAAGTTAGATCATAGTAAGGTTTAACGATTATTAAGATGGGATACGGTCGCTTTGGTCTCTCGGCCCCTTCCCAATCACTAAAATTTTACGTACATGCAATATGATCTAACTATTACATATTTAACAAAGCTTTCAACACATAGATATCAACAAAAACTGAACTGGACTCAATGCCATAAACTGAGAATAGACCTAAGATTAAATGTCAAAATCCAGCTAATTTTTGAAATGGTTTTCATAAACAAGCAGGTTTTCTTTTTTAAATAAATCTTAAAGAGACACCACAGCTCATTTTCTACATTTTAATCAGTTCTTTTTAAACACATATTGATAAAAATCATACCAATATTGACAATTATAACATTTTAGATGCATCAATTTGCTCTTTTAAAACTGAGCTTTGAAGATTATCCGGTATTCAAAGGTTTCTTCATGTTGACGAGGACATTTCAAATCACGTGATTCATACAGCAAACGTGTTGTGTAGAAACTCAGGTAAATATACTCGCTTTTCAAGAATGAGATTATTCCCTGCTTCCGTATGATTTGTATCTCGTTCTATTTTAACCCCTTTTCTAGCATAATTTGTCAAAATTCTGGGTCTATCTCTCATTGGACGACATGCTGCGCTGTTTAACGCTTGTACGCATGCGTATGCAAACCAGAAGGAGGAGTTTACAGGACCGCCAAAAAGTATTAATTTTTCAGTTTAAAGGGGAATTTTCAATTTTAGTGAAAAAAAAGGACCGAAGTCTATTCTTCGTTAATCGTCTTCATCTTCACATTAAAATATTGGAAATATATATCTAAGTGTGTTATGTTGTCTTTTCCGCCCTTTGCTAGAAGCCTTTGCACTTCCTCACGTACTTCACAACAGAAATAATTATGTCAATTTTCTTAACTCGGTTTCCTTTTTGATAAGTTACTGCAATGCATATCTAAAATGACATGTACATGTGGGATGTGACGAAAGGACTCGAGAACAAGCTTTCAAACTCCAATCCCGTAATTAAGCAAACCGTGCTCCCTCCCCTCCCCCAGGTTTCATTAATAAATCAAACAGGTATCAAAGCAGAGGTATGTTGATAGTTCTATATAAGCACACCTCCTGGAGAATTAAACCTTGTGTTCGTTATATCTCCAGCTTCTCTGTGACGATTGTCTTTTCACATTGATTACCGTCTTTTGATGTTTCTTGTCTGTTTTCAGACTCGGACTAAAGCGATACAAAGCTTTATTTTCTGTTTCCTACGCCTTCTCGATACACAACTTGCTTCCTCTTTGGAGTGGAAGCGGAGTTTACCGGAGGATAAAAGCTCTGGTGATGAGGGATCAGATGCAGACTGTCGATCAGAAGTAGACTGTTGATCGTACTGAAGCCGCTGATATTTGTCGGAGTCTAATGTTCTAGTAGGTATGTGTGTTATATGTGTGAATAACTTTCGTTTCATCATATAAAAAGGTAAGATCCACGATTTGCTTCCTACATTGCAATTTTAGAATTCAAATAAATTTCAAAATTAGATTTGTAGACACTTCATCCGCTGCAACCGTAAATTTTACAAATGGTCAATGGTATGATAATGAATATCTTAACTTGGTACGGGAATATAATCATAAATCTAAACCGTGAAATGATTTCGGCAGAATTTTTTTTTTTACCAGTTTACATTAAAGCTGCCAGTGTATCAATGACCAGATTTTATTTTGTAAACTTCCCGTTGAAGCAGATCTCCATTAATGATAAAAAGGAGCCCTTTATTTTGGAAATGAGAGGAAAAAACCTAGAAGTGCATGTATGTGAAAACAATTCATTATGCTGTCGATACCGGAACTCGCGCAGAGCCCCTAGAGGATGGTGTCATTGTTATATCTGTTCGTCTGTTTGAATCACCATTAAAATTTGAAATTAAAAAGTTTGAAATTCCATATGATTTTGACAGTTCAGTTCGGAAACATTGCTTTATAATTTATAACGTGAATGAAAACAAAAAAATTGCGGATCCGGTATATCGAAACAGACACATAGAATCAATCAAAGACGGAGTGAGACCTAGAGGGCACATGTCCTCAGTCCGCACGTACAAAGCGTATTAGTGGATTATTATCAGTGAAATTGTAGCTGCTTCTTATCAGGTATAAACGGACACTCGCACGACGTTCTGCTCCAAGTCAGAATCTATCCATTAATTAAACCTCGATCTCTGGCATACCAATAAGGTGCTTTTAATGCTAAGGAAGATAGGGGACTAAGTGACTGGGTACAATCAACACGATATGGGTATAAAAAGGAACTAGGGAGGGACACTTGACAGATTGGGGGACCTAAACGGGACATTGGACAGAAACGAAAACTAATGCATATAGAGGACTGAACAGAAACGATAAATAAATGCAGATAGAGAACTGGACAGAGATGATAAATAAATACAGGTAGAGAACTGGACAAAGACGATAAATAAATACATATAGAGAACTGGACAGAGACGATAAATAAATACAGGTAGAGAACTGAATAGATACGAAAACTAAATACATGTAGAGAACTGGACAGAAATGATGAATAAATACATATAGAGAACTGGACAGAGATGATAAATAAATACAGGTAGAGAACTGGACAGAGACGAAAACTAAATACATGTAGAGAACTGGACAGAGATGATAAATAAATACAGGTAGAGAACTGGATAGACACGATAAGTAAATACATATAGAGAACTGGACAGAGATGATAAATAAATACAGGTAGAGAACTGGACAGAGACGAAAACTAAATACATGTAGAGAACTGGACAGAAATGATAAATAAATACAGGTAAAGAACTGGACAGAGACGAAAACTAAATACATATAAAGAACTGGACAGAGATGATAAATAAATATACATGTATGTAGAGAACTGGACAGAGACGAAAACTAAATACATGTAGAGAACTGGACAGAGATGATAAATAAATACGGGTAGAGAACTGAATAGAGACGAAAACGAAATACATGTAGAGAACTGGACAGAAATGATAAATAAATACAGGTAGAGAACTGGACAGAGATGATAAATAAATACATGTGGAGAACTGGACAGAGATGATGAATAAATACATGTGGAGAACTGGCCAGAGACGAAAACTAATTACATATAAAGAACTGGACAGAGATGATAAATAAATATATGTAGAGAACTGGCCAGAGACGAAAACTAAATACATGTAGAGAACTGGACAGAGACGATAAATAAATACATGTAGAGAACTGGACAGAGACGAAAACTAAATACATGTAGAGAACTGGACAAAGACGATAAATAAATACATATAAAGAACTGGACAGAGACGATAAATAAATACAGGTAGAGAACTGGACAGAGATGATGAATAAATACATATAAAGAACTGGACAGAGATGATAAATAAATACATGTAGAGAACTGGACAGAGATGATGAATAAATACTGTACATGTAGAGAACTGGACAGGCACGAAATGTGATATCTATATCAATTTATTTCTCTGAAATCAAAGATCAGACAAGAGTAGATCATATTCGCTTTAAAGGTACATGTATGTCTGTTTGTCTGTCGGTCCGTCCGTCTGTCTGTCTGTCTGTCCGCTGGTCTATCTATTAACTTTGATCATACTTTATGAACTTTACGAGATTGAGAATTTATATTTCATGAATTGTGAAAGTCAAAGCTGTCATCGTCGTAAGCCACGAATAAAATGTACGCTCCTCTGAAAAGAGAGAAAATCGTACATTTCAGCCGTGGCTAGCGATAGTGAAGCTGTGTATATCAGAATGAGATCAAGGTTGAAGAGAGCGGTGGAATTAACAGTCCCAGTAGGGATCATAGTGCTTCACAAACATATCATGTCTCGTAATGGATATCACTGAAAATCATTTCACATGACAAATTCAAAGAAGAAAAGCCATCTTCGTTTGCGTCAGCTTTTAATCTTTACACGTTCGTTAGGAGCGTGATTTGAAATCTATTTTCATCCGATATAACGTATACTGTCTTGTCATTATAAGCTTTTGAAAAACGAGTACTAGTATCTCATTATATGGCTTCATATAACCAGTGTAATTTATACCAGACAATTATATATATGCCAGACAATTGAATACAATGTATACGTATACATATAAATAGAATCTACATTAATGGATTCATTTATGATATCGAAATAGACTGCATGTTGTGGTTATTTTCATAGAAATCATGACTGGCAGGTCATTCTGAAAACATATGTTCTTATTTTTATCAGCTTGCTGAATTCTGAATGTCATTAAAACACTAAAAAAAAATGAGGGCTTCCGATGTACCAAATTCCCTATACATTGTACTTTATCTCAGGTTTGTCTACAGACAGTCATTCCATAAGAGAGAATCTCTTTTTAAGTTATTAAAGACACGAATGGCCTAGAGGTAACGAGATGGATCGTTAGTTATTTCTGAAGTTTTGACTGAGAATGAGCGCCTTGGGATACAATAAAGCAGTGTTCCCTCCTGATATTAGTCACAGCACGCAAAACGTTGGTAAATACAAAGGAGGGGGTGCTCGATACTTTGCTCTTAATGAATCTCTCCATTGTGCATTGTTGTAGGCACTTTTTCTCGGTGCGTAATATAAATAGTGTTAACATGACGTAGCTACAGAGTGTTATTGGACTTTGAAGGCCGGAACAATTAAAAATAACGGCGGAGGGATGTGTGCGATAAAAAGAATCTCCCATACATGCTATGACTCGGGGACACGTTGGATATAAATCATATCAAACCACAAAGCATTGGATAATAGATATCCTATATTTCATAACCATTATCATGACAATGAGTTTTACGTCAGAATTCAGTATAAGATATATCAGCAATGAATATAATGTTGTTGAAATAAGTATTCAGGCCACACTGTGTACAAAAATTAAATCCCCATAGTTACACAATAGAAGAGATTCCATGAGTATCATGAAGTTTTCCCAAATGTTTACCTTTCAATCACAAGAAAATATTTCATGATTAAAAGAAAACGATCTCGAAATTTCAAGATACTTATCACAAAATTTGGGGGGGAAAATCATGAAATTACGAGTCAAAATATTTCATCAAAATAAGGAATAAGCTGAGACATTGATAACATACAAAGTATCATGACATATAATATCTATCTTTTATGCATCAGTCGGTGGTCCTCTATTCTTTTCCGTACACTAGTAAGAGAAAGGGTGGTTTTAATCAGACTATGCGGGGAGGCTTAGGCAGTGGCGTAGCTTCCATTGAGGCAACCGAGGCAGCTGCCTCGCTAAAAAAAACCCCCACCTTTTACGTTGTTAAAATGTCAATAGCTTCTGGGGGGCACAGCCCCCCAGACCTCCTGCCTCGGTAATATTCGAACCCAAGCTACGCCTATGTTAGGGGTGTCATATTGTTCCCATCATTGAAAATAGCATGACATTATGACCTAATTGTGTTCATAACATTCTAATGCATAGAACAGCATATCATACCACCCGAATCTGAAAAACAATGAACTGTTAATACACGATGATTGTAAAGCAACTGAATGAAATCGAAATATCAGATCAGCTCTTCAAATTCGAAATAATTATCTCCAAAATATGTTTTTGATACTACGGTAATAGCCTTTCGTACTATGGTTATTCAGTAATCCTTTAAACGTTAGCTGAAAAGCACCTGTTTAGGATACCATGGTGGCCCTAAATTTATTATTATACCCCCCGCAACAAGTTGTGGGGGGGGGGGGGGTATACTGGAATCGGGTTGTCCGTCTGTCCGTCCGTCCGTCCGTCTGTAGACGCAATGGTTTCCGGGCTCTAAAGCATTATCCTTTCCACCTACCGTCACCATATCATATATATGGACTACCCATGGGATGAAGATGTTCCCTATCGATTTTGGGGTCAAAAGGTCAAAGGTCATGCGCACTGGACATCGAAGTAGCAACACTCAGAAAAGAGGTAGTTTATACCTATTACCAACACCCTTTGGGAGATTGGGGTAAGCGGGGGGTATTCTTAGTGAGCATTGCTCACAGTACCTCTTGTTTCAGTTCAGTTCAGTTTATTTCTTTGTGCCATCTAGCACATCAGATATACAATTTTATACATAATGAAATATAAGGTGAACAACATACACATAATCAGAGCTATAGATCAGCATACACATACATATAAGTATGAAAGATAATATTTGTAATATAGGTGATTGCGTGAGAGTTGTATGAAAATAAAAATAGGAAAAAAAATGTGTTAAATGAGAAAAAGAAATGGGGTGTAATTACAATTATGAATTATCCTTTCTTATTTTCTCTGTTAGGAGTAAAAATTTTCCTAAGTTTCGCAATTCTTTAACATTTTGTACACTTAATAATTGAATTAATTTGAAAACGCTTGGAAGTCTAAAATAATACTTTTTGATATATAAATTGCGTATTTCTTGGTATTTTGGACATTTCAAAATAAAGTGAAATTCATCCTCTACGTCTTTTAAACCACACAATGTACATATTCTAATGTTCCTAAGTTCATTTTTGTATCGACCTGATTCTATATTAAGATTGTGAGAGGATAGTCTGAATCTAGTTATAGTTTTCCTATGTATTTCACTCATTGATTTAGATAAATAATACTGTAATCCAAAATTGCCTGGTATATATTGATAGTATTCCCCTCGTGATGACTTTCTAATTGCAGAAAACATTTCTTGCTTATGTAAATCAAAAAATCTTTGCTCTAATATTTTTTGCGTAGGTTTATCAATAATACTTTCATTAAAAATGTATCCAAGACCTAAGCGATTTAATTCAGTTCGTATGTCATTAACCCAAGGATCATTTAAATTTTCTCTGTCTTCTAAACACGCTCGCAAAATACAATTATCTGAATTCTTTAATTTTATTCAATATTTAAGGATTCTTGATTTTCTAAAGATATGCAGGGGAAATCTTCCTAATTCATAATACACTAAGCTATTGCACGTACTTTTCTTTACCCCTAAAACGTTTTTACAGAATAATTCATGTAATTTTTCAACATCTTTGGCTTTATGAAAACCCCAAACTTCACATCCGTAATTTAATGTAGTTCCACACTCCTGTGACGTCATATGAATTTGCGAAGTCAATGATTTAATGACTGGAACATAAATTTTGTTGGAGTCTTTTTCAATAGTTATTGTAAAAAATCCTGTTAGCCATAACATATTTTAAAAGTCTTAGTTATATTTGAATAGTCAATGATATGGTTCAAAATATTCAATCCAAGGACAATAACTCTGTTTTCATTAAATTATTTATCAAGTCCATTTTGTGATAGATTTCCTTTATTTTTCACAAACATTTTACGAAGGTGATAAGGAATCATTAGCTGTGTCCTTTCATGAAATTACATGCAATTTTAATCAACAAGTGATTTTGAATAGCTCAGCTGTATGGTGCCAGGTCTCAATTTTTTATGGGGGTGTACATACTCTGGAAGCTATAGATTTGAAATTATTAAGGATCATCAAACTGGTTCAGTGAAATGCTATTGGTTGTTTGAGTTTTACGTTTACTGAAGTATTTGTGAAATTGTTTGGGATTTTGTTTTCTCAATAAGTCAATCATGTCACCCCCATGCCGTTTGTATTGTCTCTTAAGTCGAAGTTCTATTTTTTATACTCTTTCTTCTTCCTGATTAAGACTGAATGGTTATCTACTGTTTTATTCATGTTAAATTCATGATTTAAAATCAACAACAGTCTTCTAAGCTTTGAAACAAATCGATCTCGTCACTACCTCTATCATAAAAAACACTATTTTCAGGTGGCAGGTAACAAAATGCAAAGAATGTATCCTTATTAACTAATTTTTCGTGAAATCTAAACCAAATAATACATTCTTCAAAATTCCTAACTAAACAGATATCATCTTTAACTTTATTTCACAAGCGTGACCTTACAATAATTCGCATCAGATATTTAAGGAGGTCTAGCGACTGTTTAAGGAGGTCGAGAGCCTGTTGAGCTTCCTGTTGGATCATGCTTGTTTTACAACCACTTAAAATTTGTCCCTAGACTGCTAAAAACGGACATCCTGTCACAGTGGGAGAAAGCATTACACTTCCCAGTGACACGAAAGGTGAAATTAATAAATCTGTAAGTAATGTTTACTTATTATTTACTGGGGAGTCAAAGTAGATTAATTAAAAGGATTATCAATACTTTGGTGATCTAACAACGGACCCTTTTATGATAAGTCATTTAATGCAGGAGTCAATGGCCATAAAACAAATACATTTTCTTGACATTTATAGGGTGTTGCTAGCGCTGTTCCCGTTTTCTTTCCATCTTTTCATACCAGCAGGTTTCCGGTAAAGTGTTTAGTAGTGGTTTACTGTAGTTACACGTTTAAATTATATGTATATCAAAGTATTTCTGTATTTCTACAATTCAGAATTAAAAAATACCAGCAAATTCAATAAGATACATTATTATATACTTTCAATTTCATCTCTTCTTTTTTCTTTAAAAGTTTGCGGGCATATATCACACGATATATGCCGGGAAACATTCCGGCCCGCAAACATTACGTCACAATCAAATTTCTACGCCGTTGATTTTCAAATTTTTCGTGTTTTTCATCTTTTACTCAGTTAAACCGATAAAGTTATTGTTAAAAATAAAATTATTGTTAGTTTCTAAATGAAATTGAAAGTATATAATAAAAAGGTTATAGAATTTGTATGGGAAATATGACGACCTCGTTTTTTGTCGCGAACGGACCTCGCAAGCTCGGTCCGTCTACGCGCCAAAAAACTCGGTCGTCATATTTTCCCATACAAAGTCTATAACCTATAAAGATTAACCAAATCTTTGATTAGTAATCCTCAATGTTTCATATTTTAGTGCTTTAAACATTTGACTAATCTAACATGAAATATTATAACAGTTTTGATAAATTATATGATGGTATGAAATTAGGTAAGGATATGGGGTCATTTATGAAAGAAAGAAAGAAAAAAAGATTAATTTTCTTAATTTTTTTCTTTACTCCTCCTAGGCACCTGATCCCACCTCTGGTATATCCAGGGGTCCATGTTTGCCCAGCTCTCTGTTTTGTATTGCTTATAGGAGTTGTGAGATTGATCACTGTTCGTTATCTTCACCTTTCATGAGAACGTTTTGAGAAGTGCATCTACATCGTCCACCTGAAGAGGAGCTCATTCGTGCAATTTTTTGTCTATACTTTGTTACTTTTGCCAATAAAAACTTTCTTCCAAAGTTTTGAAAAATATTTTTTTAAAAAGTGATTTTTTTCTACTTAGAGGCAAATTAAAGTCATTACTTTAAGATTTTACGATAAAAAGTATAAGTGATATTTTACTACCCGCTTTATAATTCGACCAAAAATGACTTCCCAAACCCTGTGTTAATGTTAAATGTAACGACTTTGAGCAACAAATAAACAAAAACAAAATGTTTTGAAAACATGGTGCCCCCTGTCTGGCAATATTGAAAGGACCAACTGCAAATTCAAAGAATCTACAATAATAGTGAAAAATGGGGGTCATCTACTAGACAGGGAGAACCACTTGATGTCAAAGTGTTCTAAACTTTACGACGACGGCGATGACAGAGAACTGATGAATATCGATCAGAATAGTTCACACGAGCGTTTCATCATTGTGCTAAAATAATTATACTGAATAGGTCTTTTCTCATATCCAGAGTCATTTGACCTATGACCTTTTGACAATCAAAATCAAAAAGAGTTATGAAAACATGGCATTTTGACAGGAATATGCTCTGTAGAATAAGTATCGTATCAGGAGAAAAAAAACCCACCCAAAGTATGTAGTGCACTATATAACATATATCGTGTCAGACCCCCCCCCCCCTCCCCCAGAGTATGTAGTGCATAATATAACATGTATCGCATCAGACAAAAAAATAGTATGTAGTGCACTATATAACATGTATAGCATCAGAAAAATGGTGAACTTAAAAGATTTTAAGACTCATATATCATTTATGCAGCAAAGGGTTCTCAAAAGTGTTGAGCAAGCACTATTTTCTTACGTATAGGAAAGTTTGACCCCTGACCTTTACCCTTAGGATCACAAAACTCATAGAGATAATTGATTTCTTAGGGAGTACCAGTGTACCAAGTTTGATGTCTATCAAAGACAGAGTATAGAGCGGAAAATATTTTCCTATGTATAAAACTTAAGAACATGTTCAAAAATTCATATACTGTATCCTCCAGTCTGATTAAAATCAGACCCCATACTCATTGGGTCTGATTTTAATCAGACTGCTGTATCCTCTAATTTGCCCGAGTTCTGACAGTAAGCCATTCCAGACAGATCTTCTACCAATGTCGTATCTTTAATAGAAAAAAAACCCCGAACAATGTCTGTAACAACAGGAATCTTGTTCAAAACTCGCGCAGTATTTACGGACAGGAAAATGGCCCGAAAATAAGAACGTTTTAGTACTCCGGATTAAATCAAACATATGTGTGACTTAGTACAGTAATCATTATTTTCTTGAAATGGTACACCAAAAGAATGCATATATACGTTCAATCAAAACAGGGGTCTATTTTGTTTTTCAAAATAAAGTTAAAGGTCATTTTAGGGGCCAAATCAGACCGTTATTGACTACATGTAGTCAGTTGGAAATGATTTATCTTGTTCTAGAAATAGAATTATCGATAGTCACCACTTACAATGTATTTGGAAAGTAAAGACTTGTTCGACTTCTATATACCATATAAACAAGTCAGACTGTTGTTGTTCATTACGTAAGTAATGGTGTTTATGTAAAGTTTGTATCAATGCGCTTCATTTTACATCGCGTGTAAGAAACTTCTTAATCATGCAGTCGCTAACCAAAGCAATATAGTTTTCTTCTTAATCGACTGTTTCCGCAATATTTCCGATGACTAACAATAAATATGTGCGTTACCATTGCAAAATAACAACCACTTTTCCATTCTACATTGCAGATGTAAGTCAAGATGAACTGGACGAGCTCTGACTCCGTGTCTCCGACAACGTGGACCGAAGGGACTAACTGGACTAACTCTGATACAGTGTCCCCAGCCGCCAGGACTGAAGACAGCTCGTTTTACACCACTTACATTTCCGAACAGTTATTGTCAACGACAATTTACAATATTTCTGTGTCAATGGGTGATCTTTCCAGAAGCTTTACCACACCCAAGAGTGCCTCCTTTCCGCTCACAGCAGAATACTTGAACGCTAAAGAAGTCCCGGTGTACACCCCCGCCCTCGTGTATACAGTTCTACTTCTACTTGTAGGTGTTCCGGGAAACGCAATAGTTCTCTATGTATATTTCCAAAAATGGGGTCGGAGTTCCACCAGGACTTTTATTCTGGGATTAGCCATGTTAGACCTAGTGAACTGCCTTGTGACGTATCCGATGGAAATCGCCCTCATGTTGCGGCCGTTCCTCTTTGATTACTCCGTACTTTGTAAAGTCACTCGTTTCGCGACCTACTGCTGTAACACGTCGAGTGGACTGGTTCTCATTGCCATTGCAGTAGACAGGTACCAGCGAATCTGTAGACCTCTTCATAATCCCATGACACCTCGCACTGCCAAAATCATCATTTTCTGTGCCATTGGGATTGCTATTCTGTTTTTATGGCCCTCCCTAGTTTTGTACGGGACACAGAGTATCCCCGTTACAAAAACGGCTATCTTAAAGCTCTGTTTAATTCAGGATAACTTCGTTGCCACCAAATACCCTTTGATTTTCTTTGTGTTTAATGGTGTATTTACGGTGATTATATTTCTGATTTTGTCTATCTTATATTCATTGGTGGGTATAAAAGTGTGTAAACATCGCACTTTCCGCTCAAAGTCGCAATCCGTGACATCGCTCTCAGATTACGCTGACGAAGACGACCAATTTTATTTGGGAAATCAAGAAGGTTCACAGAAATCCAGGAAAGAGCTTCTTCCCTTGAAAGGCAAGAGATCACAAGAAAACGGTTCCGGAGAGGACGCTCCCCCCGCTCCCGGCGCTATTAAACTTGTCTTCAAGACGACTTCCGATACCCTGAGAAAGGCGCGGAAATCAGTCTCAGACAAGCGACTGAGAAGGGTGGGAAAAACCACCATCATGTTATTCCTAGTGACGCTGCTCTACGTCATCTGTTTCACGCCTTTTCTGGGAATTGCGTTTCATAGAACCATACATAAGGAAAGTTTTAAAAATCAGACGAAATCGGAGAAGATGGCGTTTTACGTGATTTTGCGTTCTTATTTGTTAAACTGTGCCATAAATCCATTGATTTATTCATTCTGTAATGACCTTTTTAGGAAAGAATGCGCATACATTTTCAAAAAGCTGTTTCGAAAGAACAGCCGGTGAGGTAGACTAAAGTAAGAAAAGCTACGATTGTTTCAGTTGATGTTGTTGCATGTTTATAATAAAATTAATGGCTATTGGTTTCTTTAAATTTACTTTTTGGGGAAAATGAATACATCGATAATGGCTTTATATGTTGACATGTCAAATGTTACCTTAATGACAGATGACCCGTACGTTTGATCATTATAGGTTATAGATTTTGTATGGGAAAATATGACGACCGAGTTATTTGGCGCGTAGACGGACCGAGCTCATCATATTTTCCCACACAAAGTCTATAACCTTTTTATTATATACTTTCAATTTCATTTAGAAACTATCAATAATTAATTTTTAAGAATTTCTTTATTGATTTAACTGAGTAAAAGATGAAAAACACGAAAACTTTGAAAATTAACGACGTAGTAATTTGCTTGTGTATTGATTGTGACGTAATGTTTGCGGGCCGGAATGTTTCCGGGCATATATCATACGATATATGCCCGCAAACTTTTAAAGAAAAAAGAAGAGATGAAATTGAAAGTATATAATAACTAGGAGTATGGACCTTGGGGTAGGTCGACCGGCAGTTGTTAGAGTGTGTTCCTTCCGTAAACACAGCTGGTGAGGAAATCACTACTCAACCACGGAGTGACGACATGCATAGATATGTTAAACCTGGCTGAACGGTAGATAGCCACAATTACGAAAACAATACGCGTTCTGTAGTCTGATTTATTTATAAGGTCGTTCGCTCCTCATCTTGTGCGCACAGGCGCAAGAAAATATACCTTTTTACATACTTGCTTAATACTTATTGTACAAGACCATAAATATCATACATTGTTTTATTTAACACTAACTACCGGGTAATTATATTTTTTTTATCACGTCGATTCAAATATAGAAAGGGTTTTAAACTTCAAGAAAGTATATTTTTTGGCCGAAGGGAGTTTTAATCTATAAATCTTCCATGCTTTTACATGTACCGCTTACATTTTATATTATTGTCGCTATGATACACACCTATTCATACATCTAACATTAAGAGAATGCCAATCTTCTTGTTTAAAATGTTTGTTATGCTTGTGTAATCTTATCGACAACGGATTAGTACGGCGTACATCCGCTTATCGTGGGATCTAAATACAGGTGTATTGAATTTTTTTTGGTTAATATGAAAAAGGTGAAGATAACGAACAGTGACCAATCTGATAAATCCTATAAAGAATACAAAATTAAGAGTGGGGTGAACACGGACCCCTGGTCAGAGGTGAGATAAGGTGCCTAGGAAGAAGTTAATATCCCCTGTCGACCGGTCACACCCGTCGTGAGTCTATATCTTGATCAGGTGAATGGAGTATTTTTCTACTCAAAATCAGTATGTAAAGAGCGGCTTCAAATCGGTAAGAGGAACGTTAGGCAGCATTCGACCCGGCACATTTTATTTGCAAATAAGATCCTACAACAGCAGTTGCGACACCTTTCTAAAGACGAAATTCTACAAAATCATGTTTCAGTTTTAAACACATTTAATATCCCAGTTAATGGGACGGATGAATATGAGTTACCGTACCAATACTGGATTCTTAAACTTCACAAAACCCCTTACAAACCGAAATACATTGCAGAATCCAGGAAATGTTCTACCAAGCCCCTATCTTTACTCTTCACGAAACTATTCAAAATGCTGTGAAGGAGAAACTTCAAACGTACCGTGCCACATCATAAGCCAGAAGTGGTGTAAATCAAATATAGATTCTCAAAAATAGTAAATTTGAAATAAAAAAAACTTTTCCCAAATCAACAGCATCAAAACGTACGACTTTTCCACACTGTACATGCCCATTTCGCATGATGAATTGGATATCGGGTTTTTTGACATCATAGGCAGCTGTTTCGTCAATAGCAATGGAACACAGAAATATTCATATCTTGTGCTCAATCATCCAAACACAATCACGTTCTTAAACACCACTCTGATTCTGCGCGCAAGTACTCATAAGTTGGTATTGATAAGACGCTGGAGTTCCTCAGTGACAATGCTTACGCAGAGTCTTTGGTGATTAGGTCTTCCAACAGTCGGTTGGAAATTCCATGGACACAAATTGTGCTCCATTATTAGTCAACTTATTTTCGTATTCCTATGAGGCAGAATTTATTCAATAGTTTCTATATGAGAGAAAAAAATCCCCTGCTGTGGCCTTCAACTTGATGTTTAGATATATCGACGACGTTTTATCTATAACAATACTAATTTTCATTCATATGCTGATTCAATATATCCCAATGAACTTGAAATAAAAGACACTACAGAGGCTCTCATATCTGATTCATATTTCGATATTTTATTGAATATAGATCTCAACTACACACTACCAACAACTTTATGACAAGCGAGATGATTTCAGATTCTCCATTGTCAACCGCCCATATTAGTGTAGCAATATTTAATTATCACCTACATATGCTGTTTATATCCTCAATCGAGTCGATACGCGAAAGCATCTTCTGCGCATGATAAATTTTTAAATGGAGGTAGGCTACTGATAAATATGTTGATGGTACAGGGGTTTCTAAAGCCGTAAGCGCTAAGCAAGGTCTGAATTTGTGGTACTTCATCCACAGCTGATGACGTCTCTACATGAGTGAAAACGAATGGAAGTTACAACAGACAAAGAAAACTAAGTACTGTCCTCATTGGATATATGTATAACATAATGGTATACGAACATGGCATCATGTCAAAAGTTTGCTTTGGGGGAAATGGATTGTGAAAAAAAAAATCTTGAAGAAATTTTAAACTCACGTGCAGAATTTAACTGTGTTACGTAATGTCGCACAAACATTTTTAGCAAGTATTAAACAGAAAAAGTCTTATTCAGAATTATGTTGTAAAGGAGTATTATGAACTGATAGTACGGGGGACGACAAGTGAGTACTTATAAACATTTTGATGTTGCGTGGGGGTATACAATGTGCAAAATGAGACAAGTTTGTTGATGTTGATTACATTCAGGATATTTTTGCATAATATACAAATAGAATACAAAACTGGGAAGAAACACGTGATCGTTTGTTAGATAATTTCAAATCCTCGAAGTGCACCCAATTGCTTCTGTGTCCCTCGGTGTATAGGCATGCCAAACTTTCACATTCGTCTACAATCCCAGTTTTCTTTATTTTTCTCTTTCTTCTATCTTCTCTTATAGTAGTCAAGAGAAAAACTACTACTGGGTACTTAGAATACGAGTGTTACCCCGAATACGAGTGTTATCCAATATACGAGTATTACCCAGAATACGAGTGTTACTGAGTGTTACTCAGAATACGAGTGATACTCAGAATACGAGTGTTACTCAGAATACAAGTGTTACTCAGTATACGAGTGTTACTCAGAATACGAGTGTTATCCAATATACGAGTGTTACTCAGAATACGAGTGTTACCCAGTATACGAGTGTTACCCAGAATACGAGTGTTACTGAGTGGTACCCAGAATACGAGTGTTAACCAGAATACGAGTGTTACCCAGTATGCGAGTGTTGCCCAGAATACGAGTGTTACTGAGTGGTACCCAGAATACGAGTGTTACCCAGAATACGAGTGTCACCCAGAATACGAGTGTTACTCAGAATACGAGTGTTACTCAGAATACAAGTGTTGCCCCGAATACGAGTGTTACTCAGAATACGAGTGTTGCCCAGAATACGAGTGTTGCCCAGAATACGAGTGTTGCCCAGAATACGAGTGTTACTCAGAATACAAGTGTTGCCCAGAATACGAGTGTTACCCCGAATACGAGTGTTATCCAATATACGAGTATTACTCAGAATACGAGTGTTGCCCAGAATACGAGTGTTACTGAGTGGTACCCAGAATACGAGTGTTACCCAGAATACGAGTGTTGCCCCGAATACGAGTGTTACTCAGAATACGAGTGTTGCCCAGAATACGAGTGTTGCCCAGAATACGAGTGTTACTCAGAATACGAGTGTTGCCCAGAATACGAGTGTTACTCAGAATACAAGTGTTACCCAGAATACGAGTGTTGCCCAGAATACGAGTGTTGCCCAGAATAAGGGTGCTACTGAGTTGAACCCAGAATACGAGTGTTACTCAGAATACAAGTGTTACCCAGATAACGAGTGTTGTTCAGAATAAGGGTGCTACTGAGTTGAACCCAGAATACGAGTGTTACTCAGAATACAAGTGTTACCCAGATAACGAGTGTTGTTCAGAATAAGGGTGCTACTGAGTTGAACCCAGAATACGAGTGTTACTCAGAATACAAGTGTTACCCAGATAACGAGTGTTGTTCAGAATAAGGGTGCTACTGAGTTGAACCCAGAATACGAGTGTTACTCAGAATACAAGTGTTACCCAGATAACGAGTGTTGTTCAGAATAAGGGTGCTACTGAGTTGAACCCAAAATACGAGTGTTACTCAGAATACGAGTGTTACCCAGTATACGAGTGTTACCCAGAATACGAGTGTTGTCCAGAATACGAGTATTACTCAGAATACGAGTGTTACCCAGAATACGAGTGTTGTCCAGAATACGAGTACAGAAGAGAACGAGTAATCAGAGCCTTGTGCGCCGAATATTTTTATTATAATATTAGATTTTAGATCGTTCATGGACCTCAACTCCCCCTACATCATTTCTTGATTGTCTACCCTGTTGTTCTTCAATGTATCAAACTTATATTTCATAAAAATGCCCTGCACTAAGACATTGGTCAGATATTGTACTCGGACAAAAGATCCATTACCAGTGAAGGAATTTCGTGTATTTCAATATTCATATTGATTAAAAAGTTAGCATTGTTACATACCGTCAATCTAGATGTGTGTAAACAGGCTGGGGAATTCTTTCGCAGATTTCCACGAGTCACTCACGGAGAGAGAAAAAAGAAGAAGATCGAAATCAATTTACTGACCCCGTTGATGACAATGTCCCAGGACGTTAAATGGATCAGATAATCCTGTCGCCTTTGTGACATTGGGAATACTCTGGAAAGCGATCAGGCTCTCCTTAACCCGATAATGGATGATAGCGTACAGCCGTGGAGGGGCGACTTAAGAACGAGTTTGCCCTTTTCCCATAAAGTGCTTATTCATTAGGCAGTGTTGGTATCATCTGAATCTCGCAATAATTGAAAAGTCACAGCATAGTCATAGATAAGTAATAAATAGTCAGCGATAAGTCACTAAATAAGTACAGATAAGTTTCCGAGTGCTCACTAATAAGTATTTATAAGTCACTGAATGTTAACTTTTAAGGAGGTACGCTACACCAGAGAAATTTGATGTAGATGAAAAGTGGAGAATATGTACAACAATATTTTGAAGTTGATAATTTTCAAATTTACTTTATTTTGTCAAAAAATACAGTTTTAGTAGAAGGTAATCTGAAAAAAATTTAAAACCCCTGCTGGACTCGAACCTGCGACCTACAGTTCATCAGTCGGTATTTTTTTTTTTCTCTTTTATTATCAGTCGGTATTTTAACCTACTGAGCTACTCGGCTAGGTATTTAAATGGAAAAGGAAAAGTCCAATATTGCTGATATCGATTTTTTCATCCATGTTTTTAAAGGAAGTCAGCCATTATGACGATGTAGAGTACTACCTTAAGTAACTAAATGTTCACTGATACATGTAATTCAATTAACGTCCAGTGATAAGTCACTGGATGGTCACTTATAAATCACTGAAGCAGAATATGTCACTGGATGGTCACTTATAAATCACTGAAGCAGAATCTGTCACTGGGTGGTCACTTATAAATCACTGAAGCAGAATCTGTCACTGGATGGTCACTTATAAATCACTGAAGCAGAATCTGTCATTCGATGACTTTCCAGTGGATGCAAATTAGCACCTGTGGAACACATCATCATGATTATGTTTTTCTCTCGACTTGACGGAAAAGGCCGAGGGATTTTCCGATTGGTAAAATGGGTCATAGAAGGGCCTAAGAAAATGGGAGTAAAAACCTTCTTAACCAAGTGAAAAACCACGGTGAAAAGGTTAGACACTAAGTTGTTGTAAAAACTCATGTCAATGAAAACGGTGTATTTGCGATTATTGATAAAGCAATGAATACATGTATTCTATATCAGATCGCTAATTGCCCGAAAAACGGGTTAACTGTGTTAAAGTGGGAGGAAATTCTTGTAACCGTCGGTCAACAGTGACAGAAATTAAGGATATATGGGACTGACATCAGAGTAATTAAAAAATCCTAAAAATGAGTTAAATAGATAGCACTGTATTCATTTTATTGAAAAAAGACATTTTTAAGGTAGGTTCGTGAGTTCGTTTCCATGGTAACGAACATCAAAGATACCCTTGCTGGAGACATTATAATTTACTGTAATTTACTATTTGTCTAAATGGGAGTGTGGAACTGACATAAGAACAATGAAAACATTTCTAAAATTATTAAAGTAAATAGCATTATTTTTAATTTAACAGGAAAAGTCCTTTTTAAATAGGTCTGTGAGTTCGTTTCCATGGTAACCATCATCAAACATATCCTTGCTGGAGACATCATATTTAGAACCTGTACAGAAACCGGAAGTGTATGGCTGACATCAGAATAATTAAAAAATTCTAAAATTGAGTGAAATGCATAACATTATATTTATTTTATCAGAAAAAGACATTTTTGACATAGGTCCGTGAGTTCGTTTCCATGGTAACCATCATCAAACATATCCTTGCTAGAGACATCATGTTCAAAACCTGTAAAAAAAAACGTAAGGGTATGACCGCCATCAGAATAATTAAAAAATTCTAAAATTGAGTGAAATGCATAGCATTATGTCTATTCTATCAGAAAAAGAAAATTTTGATATAGGTCCGTGAGTTCGTTTCTATGGTAACCATCATCAAACATATCCCTGCTGGAGAGATCATGTTCAAAACCTGTAAAAAACGGAAGGGTATGACCGCCATCAGAATAATTAAAAAATTCTAAAATTGAGTGAAATGCATGTACTACTTTTAACTCTGTATTCTCAATTGAATTATGAGATTGATCACTCTTCGTCATTTTCACGTTCGCTTTTAGTTTCGGTTCTCCTCTATCTATCTTATTTTCCATCTGTCACAAACACTTACACATAAGGTATTTGAAAGTAGAGTTGTGAAACTAGCCTTCAGTGCGGCAGTGGTGACGTCTCCATGAGAGTGAAATATTCTCGAGAGGGACGTAAAACAATATTCAATCAATCAATCAAAAACAAAATTTAAAAGTTTCCTGGTAAACGTAAAGCTCAAACTTTTGTTAAAAATCCTAGAACCAGATCTACACGTGCTTAATTAATATTTGATATCTATTGTAATTAACTTTGACAGGACCGAATGCACAGGGATTACAACTGAGAGAACTGCAAATATTCCTTAAAATCATTAATGTGACTGTATACCAATAAATCATACAGAAGTTTGAACTGTTTTTGATTTACAGTTCTAAGACTTTGTTTACGTCCCGTTCATTTATAGTAAGACGTCACGAGTTGTAGGTGAAGTGCCACAAAAGTCAGACATATCAGTGAAGGTTGTTTAACGTGTAGACAGCTATCACGACACGGGACTTCGGTTTCTAAGGTAATATCGAAAATACCCGTGTGTTTGGCGAAGGGGTAATTATCCGTTTTTAGGTTTTAGGTTTTAACGCGACCACGGCACAAGCCTGACTTCCGGTGACGCAACCATGGCACAAGCGGGACTTCCGGTGACGCAACCACGGCACAAGTGGGTATTCTGGTGACGAAGCAGACGCTCCAACCACTGAGGTACACTGAAGCAGTACTTGCTCCTCTTCGGTAGCCTAGTGGTTAGATCCAACCACTCCGCCCAAAGACGTTTACCATGGGTAATGAATGTTCCTTCTCTAATAGTCTGGCATTAGAAGTGAAGGTCACAAGTCTTTCGGACATGACCTTAAAAACGTATGTCCTAGGTTACGGTAGGCGTTGGCACGATAAAGAACCCTCAATGTTACCGCTTTAAATGTCATGCATACAGTAGGTCAAAATTTGTAGCACTTCATCAAAAGTTGGTGACGTATCTACATGAATGAAAAATTCTTGAATCGGACATAAAACAACATGCAAATATATTTCTCTAGTGTGCGCGTGGTTGTCAGATCACGCCAAACTACTTTATAATACTAATGTAAATCACTTTGATATTTTATCTACATCCATCAAAACTAAATACAGTAGCAGAGAAATCTGAGTGTCGGCTTGTCGGGACATGTTCTTGATCGGCGTCAGACTGAATTCCACCTCAGTGCGTCTGCCAGTCTGTCTAGCCCTCTCTCCTTTCCCCGACATTTTGATTATGTTTGGATATCGTTGTGTAGCGTAACCTCATAAACAACTTCATATGTAAAGCAAGATCGACTTTCTTTCTGATCGACCCATTTCTACAAAACTTTGTCTCTGCGCTGTTTATGATTTTATTAGATATATTAAAAGAAACTTTTCGTACCAAGATCGACTTCTGCCACGATTGACGTGCTTTAACTAGAGTTGCATCCCTTTGTACGAATGACCTGTAACTTAGCTTTTTAAAGATGGCTCATGAAACCAAAATCTTATTTGATAACTCGTTAAAACACCTCGTATGAAGTATGATTTCACTATCAAAAGAGTAATACAAGCTCTCTATAATTTTATATGATTTTTTTGTGATTTTTTCCGGAATAATAAAAAAGTTGGTTGATTGTACACTGTTTAGTGTCCCACTCGAGAATATTTCACTCATCTGGAGACGTCACCATTGCCGGTGAAGGGCTGCAAAATTTAGACGTATGTTCGGCGCTTACGGCCTTCGAGCAGGGAGGGATATTTATCACCTCAATTTTTGTGGTCTCATCTGAAGGACCGCCCCATTTAGTCGCCTCTTACGACAAGCAAGGGAAACTGAGGACCCATTTTAATCCGTATCTCCACGGGATAAAAAAGTTGTTTTATTTGCAAATTAGAGATTTTAGCGTCCAAATTTCACTGTGGTTTGATGCATGATATGAATATCTAATAAAACACGCCCAAAAGACGCAGACAGACATACTAATTTTTATTTAAAGATAAAATATGTTTAGAAAAAAATCGAAAACGTTATTTGTTAAAAAAAAAATTTAAATCTTCAAAAAAGATTCATCTAACAAATGCATTTTAAAAAGAAATTGAAATGAAGTGGCCAAAATTAAGAAATATTGCAATTTTTCAAATTTGAAAATCTTCGACAAAGAACAGAAATAAAATGTACAAATGTTCTCAGATTAATTGCATGTTTAATGGTTATTACACACAGATGGGACGGAATAATTGCAGACTGTCATAAAACGCAAAAAATAAAAAAAAAAATACAGTAATCCACCTTTAAACAAAGTATGCTGCCTTTTGATTGATCAAATATTTGTATTGCCATCACAGTGAGTTAATCGTTATCCTTCTTCTGGCAAATGAATTGAATTACCCAACATTTTATTTATTAAACTGGAAATAATAGAAATATTACTTCCTGTTAAACAGATTGTCTTGCTTTTTCCGAAGATGAAAATAGATCTAGTGCTTAAACCTTTTCATCTCGATAATGAACCGAATCAATACCAGTATATATAACCAAGCCAATCCAATCAAATGTGAGGCTTTTGTGAAATCTGAAACCATGTCGTTAGAAACGGACATTAAGATGCTCTGATACGTCCAACACCATGTTCTATATGTACAATTTGATCATGTCAACAATAATTTAATCTGCAACGTTTGTTCTACGATTGAGCATGCATTTGCTGTTTATTGATTTATTAGTTTTTATTGAAATTAAAGTATTTCTGCGCACATGTGATCTTTGGATAAAAGGAAATTTACAAAGATAAAAAAAGATCAATGAAAGACCTATTCCAGATCTCAAACGGGAAATATCGTTAATTCAAAAAGACATTCATGAATGCAGTCACTGACTCTATACAGTCTAGGTTCTTCCTGTGCAGACCGGTCGCGGTATCTCAGTGGTAGAGCGTTCGCTTCGTAACCGGGAGTTCGAGTCCCGCTTGAGCCACGGCCGCGTCAAACCTAAGACACTAAAATATGTAGTGATAGCTCCTTCGCCAAGCGTTCGGGATTTAGACGGATATGACCTTAAAAACGGGGGTCCCTGTCGCGGCAGGCGTTGGCATGCCAAAGAACATTCACTGCTACGACCCTGAGCGCTAAGCATAGGTCTAAATATATGTGGTTCTTCGCCTACAGCTGGTGACGTCTCACTATGAGTGAAAAATTCTCGACAGGACGTAAAAAAAAACCCACCCAATCAAACAAAAACAATCTTTCTGTGCAGTATCAGCATTCAAAGTTACTAGTATCAACAACTGTTTTGGGAATCAAAAATTTTAGAAAGTAACAGTCTTACCAACATCCACAATGTTAACATTCAAATCAGCATTGCCAACTAAATGAACGCAATTTTCAATCTATATATAGCACATCAAAGAACTAGGTCAATGCAGATTTCTATCTACATGTGTGGTACCACAGCTCGACTCATCTGCGTACGATCTATCTAACGATATATTGATATCCTGACCCGCTATCTTGCCAGACGTTTCTACGGACACAGCCTGTCTAAAGGACATATCTGGAGGGATTTGTCAGGTATTTCCTCGACTATTACGACATTGGCGTCGCCGGTAGCTGTGGAATCTACGACGATTCGCTCTTCGCAGTTACTCATATTAAAGAAAATCTGTAATTTCCTGTGAAGTTATCGTGCCTTTCACGAACCACGTGTTGGCAATTGTTGATAGTTCATTAGGAAGTTCAGAACGACTAAATATTTAAATTTTATCAATAGACATTGTAATCATTTTGCATTATCTATACTTAGTACGTTATTTTAGTGTTTCAAGCAGATTAATTTCTATAATATAGCTATATACTACACCCGAAAAGTAAGATCACGTGATCATATTTTCCCACTGTTTTTACTACCAAATTTATGGCGCGCATTTCGTGCCATTAGAATTTTTGTTCAGAATTTTGATAGTGATTTGGTTTGGATTTATGAAATCAGGTTAAGATTAATTTCAATTGATACCTGGGATAATTTTCACTCCAATTTATTACTTAGCTATAACTCCCAACCATACGGTTGCACTTGCATTAGGTATTGGGGTCACTGGCTCTGCTCATACTCTTAGCTATCACTCTGTTATCCTCTTTCTGAGTTATATTGGATAGTTAAGTAAGTTGTATAAATCATGGCTTCGAATAACCCAATCAACTTGTACAAAGCCCCCGAGAATGATTTAAAGTCGTTGGAAGGAATTGGTAATGCTAAAGTTAAACGAATTCTTGAGCTTAGGGAATCCTAGGAAAACTTTACTTTCAACGATGTGGCAGAAGTGACACAAATTACACTCGCACAATGGACAGCATGGAGTGAAGCAGGTGTTGTCACCATTGAGAAGCCCAAAGGAGAAGCTTCACCAAACGCTCCTGCACTCATACCTAATGAGACCAATCAGCTTCATCTCACTCTACTAGAAATGAATAAAAGTCTCCAACAGCTACGAGATGAGGTTCAAACATTAAGATCGGAAGTTGTCCTGAAATCTGAAATTGATGAGTCAATATCCCCAGTGTACAAAACACCTAGTGCACCGACGTCTGGACTTCAGGACACGGACGATAGCTTGGATAAGACAGTGATCCTTACTACGGGCACAGTTCAAACACCAGCCAAGCAGTCGGATAAAGGAAAGGAACAGAAAGTTATTATAGATAAACTGACCTCTGTTATTCCTTCATCAGGTTATATAACGGATCCATTCAAAGGAGCCAAGCCTAAAACAAGTACACCCCTTACTGGGAAGTTATGAGCCGTTGCTTTCCAGGATTTGTCACCGATACCTATAAACCCTAGTTTCGGACAGGATGGCAAGCCTCTTGCAACTAAGGTTATAAACAGTGGAAAGCCGATTGCCATAAAACGAATGTCAAAGCCAGAGTCTCTGGAACCCCAAAGTGAATCCAGTGTGGTGGGGTCTGTGACTCCCAAAGGGAAAGACAGGGGTAGGAAAACAAAAATGAACAGACGACAGAGATCCTCGTCTTCCAGTTCTTCAGATGACTCAAATCTCACGCAGCAGGTCCAGAAGTAAAAGTCCTCAGGTTCAAAAGGTCCAGAAGTAAAAGTCCTCAGGTTCAAAAAATGCCAGTATTCAAGGGTACTGAGAGTCCAAATTGGGAATCTTTTATTTATCAATTTGAGCGGATTGCTACTCATCGAGGATGGTCAGTACATAAGAAAGCTTTCCACCTCCTGGATTATTTGAGTGACGTAGCCCTAGAGTACGCCAGGAAAGTAAACCAGAATGGTGATTACAAGGACCTGAAACGGCAGTTAAAGCAGAGATTCAGCAGGAAAGAGGTACCTATCCTTGATCGTCGTCAGCTGCCCTTCACTAAGCAATATGAAAATGAGAACGTGGAAGAATTTGCCAAGCGTGTTTACTTCTTAGCACTAGATGGCTATGAGAGATGTGAAGGGAACATGATTGAAGAGATAGCAACGGAAACCTTCTTACGAGGCTGTCGAGATGCCAACAACACTACAGAAAGCCGTAAAATATGTAAGAACTTCTATCGCAAGCCACCGAGCCCTGTATGGGTCAAGAGGAAGTACCAGAGCCACTACATTTGCTCAACGCCAAGTTTTAGTCCCAAGCAGAGAGGGATCTCCAACAAGTGATTCTTCTCCTAGCAGGGCTGAACCAAAGCTCTCTAAACAGAAAGATAACAGCAGATCCTCCTTGGATGAGCGAATATGTCATCTTGCTAGGATGGTTGAGAAGTTGACCACAACTGTTCAGCAGTCAATTGGTAGGCAGCAGACCCCACCCAGTTCTCCGGTTGTGCGGGGGCGGTTTCTTGAGAGAACACGAAGTCCAGTTAGATCATCAACCAGAGGGCAGCGCTACAATTCCCCAATCAGGAGTAGCCAGTATAACAAGACTGTAGTCGAAAACAAAAATCCCAAATCCAATGATTTAAACGGGAAGGGGTCAAGTCTATAGGCCCTCACTTGACCCTTGATGATAGCGGCCTAAAGGATCAGTTAATAACTATAAGAAGAACTTTAGGAAAAAGTATTAAGCTTGATGTCATCATGGAGGGGAAACCATTAAATGCCATCATTGATACAGCGGCTATGATTACCCTTATCAATGAACACATAATTCCACAGAATCGTCTAGTCACTGCTGAGCTCATGAAATTAAAAGGATTAGGATCCCAAATTGTGCATGGCAGGCTACTATAAAATACCACTTTTGAAATTGACACTCTACATGTATCCTGGGACTGTTGTGCTGTGCCAGAGGAAGATGACATAATAATTGGACTGGACTTTCTAGAGGCCAATCATGGGATTATCAACATAAAAGAGGGAACATTATCTATAGAAGGCAAAACATTTCCAGCCAAGTTGATATCTAACCTACATGGAGGGCTTCATAGCTCTCAGGTGCGGGTACAGAGAACAGTGTGTATACCACCTAATTCTATAGCCCGAGTACCAGTCCAACTTGACAACCCATTTATTGGTGATTATGTTGTTTCCCCAGTTTGTCTGAAATTTGTTCTAGGTTCACATACCTTAGGGATGGGATGTACCACAACCATGAACTTTATAAATGATACCAATACAAACGTCAAGATCAAAGAAGGAACTGTAGTTGGAGAGGCTGAAGTTTACACGGAGATCTGTCTAAAAAACAGTGGCGCTTTTCGTATCCGAACTAACCAGACTGGTGTCAGTGAGGACTACACACTTCCAGCACATCTTACTGACATATACAATAGATCAGTCGCTGATCTCAATGACACAGCAAAGTGGCATGTTAGACAATTGCTAGTGGAATACCAGGACATATTTTCAAAGCATGATCTTGACCTTGGATGCTTAACAGCGGTAACACACAAGATAAACACTCAGGATCATCGGCCAGTCAAACACAAAATGCGCAGACCCCCCCCCCCCCTTGGGTTCCAAGATCAGGAAAAAGAACAATTGGACAAAATGCTACAAGCTGGAGTCATACAGCCATCAAGTTCTGATTGGGCATCAGCACCCGTCCTTGTGAGAAAGAAAGATGGGTCGATTCGATGGTGCATAGACTATCGAGCCTTGAATGAAAAGACGGTGAAAGACTGTTACCCCTTACCAATAATCGAGGATTGTTTGGATACCCTTCAAGGAACAAAATATTTTGCCACACTTGATATGACCTCCGGCTATTATCAGATAATGATAGACAAAAAAGATCGTCATAAAACTGCCTTTATAACACGCTATGGGCTGTTTGAACACACTCGTATTATAATGGGTCTCTGCAATGCCCCAGCTACTTTCCAAAGGGCAATGCAGCTTGTGCTCAGAGGTCTCACTTGGAGCCAGGTCCTTGTCTATCTAGATGATGTTGTAGTTCTTGGGCATAGTTTCGAAAATAGCTTGGATAATTTGCGGGATGCCTTTGATAGATTTAGGTTACACAACTTGAAGTTAAATCCAAAAAAGTGCACGTTATTCCCGAAAAAAGTTGAATTCATGGGCAAAGTAGTGAGCAGTTCAGGCATTTCTGTGTCGCCTTCTAAGACAGAGGCAGTAGCGAAATGGCCCATACCCACCACGCAAACTGAGCTGCTATCTTTTTGGGCTTCTTGAATTATCATAGAGACCATATTAAGGACTACGCTACAATATGTGCAGACTTTTATGATTTGGCACAGCAAAAGGGGGATATGGCTTGGATGGATAGGCACCAAATTTCATTTGACAGCACAAAGAAGGCCTTAGTTTCAGCACCTTGTTTGTCATATCCACGCCCTGAAGGTCTTTTTATATTGAATACTGACACCTCTGATAAAACAATCGGAGCTGTACTATCTCAAGTCCAGGATGGCCAGGAGAAGGTTATCTGTTATGCAAGTCATGTCTTGCTCAAACCTCAACGCAAGTATTGCACAACTAGGAAAGAGCTCTTATCCGTTGTTAAATTCTGCAGACACTTCAGGCATTACCTCATTGGGCGTCGTTTCCTGTTACGCACTGATCACAATAGCTTGGTATGGTTGATACGTTTCAAGCACAGAGAGGGGCAGCTGGCCCGTTGGCTGGAGGAACTAGCACAGTACAATATGGAGATAATTCACAGACCGGGAAAAAAGCATACAAATGCTGATGGAATGAGTCGTTTACGAGACGATATATCTGAATTTGATTGTTATCAGGCTGGCTCAGATCCTTCAAGTTTACCCTGCGGGGGTTGCCATTACTGTTGCAGAGCTCATGCACAGTGGGGGCGATTTACAGAAGATGTTGACGATGTCGTTCCCCTATCGACTAGATCATCCCTTCCCGCAGGTCCTGTTCTGGCTATCCGAACACTGGATGATCACTGCCCAGAGTCCAGGGATGTGGAGTCTCACACATGCAATTGGGCAGCAAGTTTCACTCCAACATATGTCAGACAAATGCAGAAAGAGGATGCTGACCTGAATCCAATTATTGATTGGTTAGACAATAACCATGAACCTTCTCAGGCTGAACTTACACTTCAGAGTCCAGCAACACGAGCGCTGTGGATGACAAGAAAATGTTTAAGGCTAATTGACAGCGTGCTCCATTACAAATGGGATAACAAGGTAAATAGAGGTATGTGTTTGTTGGTACCTAAACAGCTTCAAGCAACTGTCTTGGAGGGGTGTCACGATTTCAAAACATCTGGACATTTGGGGCAGCAAAAGACCCTTGAGAGACTCAAGCAAAATTACACGTGGTACAACATGTCTCGATAGGTTCAGTCATGCAGTACTTGCAATCAAAATAAGAAACCGCATGTGAGGCCTCGGGCCTCCTTGGGTACTTACCATTCCGGTTTCCCAATGGATCGTGTGCATCTGGACATCCTAGGTCCATTCAACACTAGCAAAGATGGTAACATCTATGTCTTGATGATGATTGACCAGTTCACGAAGTGGATAGAAATTGCTGCCCTCCCTGATCAATACGCCTTGTCGATAGCTGAAAAGTTCTTGTTACACTTCATAGTTACATTTGGATGCCCACTTCAGGTTCATACAGACCAAGGCAAGAACTTTGATAGTAATCTATTCAAATCTCTATGTGAAGCTCTTCAGATTGCTAAAATCCGAACTACACCCTATCATCCGTCATCCAATGGACAAGTAGAGAGGTATAACACAACTGTCTTGCAAATGATAAGGTGTTTTATTGAGAAAAATAACAGAAAGTGGGACAGAGATTTGCCTCTACTAGCTATGGCTCTGCACTCAACCGTCCACCGACAAACGGGGTTCACTCCTAATAGATTAATGCTAGGTCGCGAAGTCATTCAACCGGTACACCTAATAACGGGAAACATACCAGAAATCCGCACACCGCAAGACCCAAGTGAATGGAGTGTCAAACTTTCCCAACGCCTGGCGGGTGCCCACCAATTTACTCGCCAGAATTTGATGCAAGCCCAAATGCGTCAAAAGTGAGACTATGACTTGTAAATAGCAGAGTACCACTACAATGAGGGTGATATAGTTTACAAACTGGACTCAAGCACAAAAATTGGCCAGTCACCTAAATTAAGATCACCTTGGACTGGGCCATTCCTTGTTGTGGCATGTAGACCTCCTTTGTATACGGTCAGAGACCGGAAGAAGGAAAAAGTCATCCACCATGACCGTCGTACGTTGTGCCAAGACCGAGATATTCCTATGTGGCTCCGCCGACTGCGGCACCAATATTTATACACAGAGATACAAAATCTAAGTGAAACGGCAAGTCAAGAACCAGACTTAGATGATGTTGCAACCCCTGGACAAAGCTTGAATGTCTCACAAGACTACAAGGACAAAGATCCTGGTGAAGACGAGTATGCCACGACCAAGGTCGACGTTGGTAACAGTCTTCAGAGAGATGGACATCAAACACGAAGAGGAAGGCCGTTGGTCCCTCCAGCCAGATTTAGAGATTTTACTCTAGAATAATGTGCTTAACATTATAATGTATATAGTAATAATCGGCCATTATGTTTGACGTGTATTTTCTTTATTTATACCTTAGGGAACTGATTTCCCTACACTTTTTTCTTCTTCATTTTTTGCCAGTTCGTTGTGTTACATTCTTTTAGAAAATATATACTAGGCGTCACATTCATTTCAGATGGCTTATTTAAGAAACTTAGATGGTTTGGACGAGAGCCATTTTGTTCCAAACTACGACCTGTCCTCCACCAGTCGTCAAACGGAGACGAATGGATCGTATTAGACGAGACCGGTTCGGATCACTCATCATGGTCTCCTGAACCAGGAGCAAGGTTACAGGAGCAGTCGATTGCAGGAGAACATTTCCTATCAGAGACAGCCTCTGCAGTGGTATCTGATGCCGGCACTCAGATGTCCGTGTCTAGGGCTTCATGCTCTGGCACGTCTCCAGCCTCTAATCGGAGCTACCATTGCCCAGTCTGTGGCAAAGGCCTGTCTGGACATGTGAAACGGCATGTCTTACGCAGCCACCTACCATGGTTTTGGATAGGTAATCTCTCCTGCTGGGAGTGCAGACAATTGGAAGGATCAAGCCTTAGCCTGACAGTGAAGCACACTATGGCTCATAAGGGACAGCAGAGGTCCTTCGACGATGATAACCTACATGAGTGGTTCCAGCTGTTCAATGAGTCATTACATTTACTCAGAGAATGGTTTCGTGCAGAGGATCTAAATGATCTCTTACAACTATTGGCAACTCAAATTAACATCCCAGGTGGGGAATTTACTGTTTCTGAACATCAACTGATGGCATTCTACAGCGCTCATTACAGTGACAGCCAACTATGCTCGTACATAATTTCCCCTCTAAACCACATAGTGTGTGTACTCCATTGGCAGGTCATATCCACTATTCTCAAGGGTCAGACCCTGGAGCGTCAGGAAATGTTCAAGAACCATCAATGTAGGCTCCTAACCACAGGGATGACTGTAGATAAGCCAATCATTTTTGAAGAGCCGGTATCACTAGTGGACAGTCACTTCCATCTGGACAAAGTTCTCCAACGTTCCAGCTATCTCAACTGGCCTCAACTGCAAGATGCCCTTCAGGGCAGAGGTTATGTGGACTTGACAATTGCCAACTATGTATTTCCTAGAGAATGGGATGCTTGGGAACAACAAATAGCGTCGGCCACTAACCTGAAGGTTTCCTTTGGTATCCACCCTCACTCTGTATGTGATACCCACCCTGACATCCTGACAAGGCTCTCTGAATTGGCTAGCTTGCCACAGTGCTGCGCTATTGGTGAAATTGGCATAGATCTAACATCGCAGTGCAGCTGTAATCCATGCCATAACCCCCAGGACTGCCAGCGTGAGCGCCTCAGGAAACAGTTGGACTTCCTTGCAGAAATGCTTCTGATGGCTCGTGACTTGGGCAAGCCTGTCATACTACACTGTTGAGACAATGACACGGGTGAAGCAGCAGTGCACACACTCGCTACCATACACATGATGGATATGTCGGATCATGTCTTTCATAGACACTGCTTCATTGGTGAGTTAGAGGAGCTGCGGCAGTGGCAGAGGGAATTGACCCATGTCAAGTTTGGGGTCACAATGAAATCCGTACAGGACCCGAGGATGGTAGCGTTAATACCGCCGGAGCAGCTTTTGCTTGAGACAGATGCCCCTATCTTCCTCCTGCTCCTGGATGCCGCCTCAATCATCCTTGAAATATTCTCTCCTTGGCCAAGCAAGTATCCTTTATAAGAAATATGCAAGCATCCCTTCTGTTGAAGATAGCCAACACTAATGCCATGGTGATCTATGGTCATCGAGTACACTAACTATATATAGTGCCAGTCTTCTTATTGTTAAAATTTTTTTCTTTGTGGACTTCATTTTGGATTGTACATACATTTTTCATATATATGTACTTAGGAAAAGTGCATGATTTCTGTTATCTGATGTTTGCTGTTACATATTGGTCTTTGCATATCTTGAGGACAATTCAATTATTACTATACTCCATGTCCTATTGTTAAACTGTTTGGGGTGGATTTTACATAGCTATAAAGTTAATATGGTATTAATTCACCAATGAACATCATCGGCTCTACAAGGAGGGGAGGAGTGTGATACCACAGCCAGACTCATCTGCGTACGATCTATCTAACGATATATTGATATCCTGACCCACCATCTTGCCAGACGTTTCTACGGACACAACCTGTCTAAAGTACATATCTGGAGGGATTTGTCAGGTATTTCGCTCGACTATTTTGACACATGTATAACACATCAAAGAACTAGGTCAACGCAGATTTCAATCACATGTATAGCATATCAAAGAACTAGGTCAACGCAGATTTCAGTCTACAAATAGCACATCAAAGAACTAGGTCAACATTGATTTCAATCTACACATAGCATATCAAAGAACTAGGTCAACCTTTATTTCAATCTACATTTAGCGCTTCAAAGAACTAGGTCAATGCAGATTTCCATCTACATGTATATATTTAAATTATAGTACTTTTTGCGCTACAGATGATTAATTGTAAAGTACATGTATTATGAAGATCAAAAACATAGTAATCGGCATTGAATTAGTGTATTAGTAGGATTTTAAGCAATACTATCATTTCAATGCAGTAAAACATTAGTGTTAATGGACAGTCCGGTCTATTGAGCTAATTGTTTGACCAATTAGTCTTGACCAGGTGGACGGTCCTGTTGATTGAGCTGATGAAAAGTGAAGACATCCGGATAATAATCAATTCCATGACTCCCGATAAAGAATACAAAATTAAGAGTATGGTAAACACGGACCCCTGGGCACACCAGAGGTGAAGGTGGGATCAGGTATGGTCAGATGCCTAGGAGGATTGAGCATGTCTTGTTGACTTCCTGCGGGGATCAGGGCTATAATAGGTCTTCAGTACCCCTAGCTTGCTGCAAGAGGTTACTAAATGGGGCGGTCCTTCGGAGGAAACTGTAAAAATAACAGAGACTCCGTGTCACAGCAGGTGTGGCACAATAAAGATCCCCATGCTCAAAAACCGTAAGCGCCGATTTGCAGCCGTTCACCAGCAATGATGACGTCTCCATATGAGTGAAAAATTCTCGAGAGGGACGTTAGATAAAATATAATCAATCTCTTGTTGACCGGTTACACCCACCCTCTATCTTGATCAGATAAAAAGAGTAATCCGTTGTCAAAATCAGTATGTAAATAATGGCCTAACAATTGGTATAAAAAACGTCAGGCAGCATTCGACCCAACACAAGTTGTATTTGCAAACAAGTTCGTTATAACGACCATTGAAAATGTTGACTTCAAACGAGACTGTTGAATACCCTGTTGAAACCTTTGTAACGTCCAACGTATTTGTCAGTAGCCTGTCTCGATTCAAAAATTTATCATACGCATAACATGTTCTCGCATATCGAATCAGACATAAACAACATATACAGGAGATAAAGAAATGTTGCTACATAAATATGGGTAGTCCATGATGAGGAATCCGAAGTCATCTCGTTTGTTATAAAGTTGTACATGTATTATAAGTTTGCCGTTAACAGCTATGTTCAATTAAAAACATATGAAGCATATATAGAAGACAGCGATATCTTTTATTTCGAATCCTCTAGGATGTATCAAATCAATAAATGAATTAAAATGAACATTTTTAACAATAAAACGCTGTCGATACATATACATGTTATGTTGAAGGCCACAGCAAAATATTTTTTATTCTTGTGTCATGATTAGACCCATCAGCTAGACAAGGTGGACAGCCCAAACCTTGGACCCACTAGCTAGACCGTCCTGTCGATTGAGCGGATGATTAGACCCATTAGCTAGACCGAGAGGACTGTCCTGTCGATTGAGCGGATGATTAGAACCACTAGCTAGACCGAGAGGACTGTCCAGTTGATTGAGCGGATGATTAGAACCACTAGCTAGACCGAGAGGACTGTCCAGTTGATTGAGCGGATGATTAGAACCACTAGCTAGACCGAGAGGACTGTCCAGTTGATTGAGCGGATGATTAGAACCACTAGCTAGACCGAGAGGACTGTCCAGTTGATTGAGCGGATGATTAGAACCACTAGCTAGACCGAGAGGACTGTCCAGTTGATTGAGCGGATGATTAGAACCACTAGCTAGACCGAGAGGACTGTCCTGTCGATTGAGCGGATGATTAGAACCACTAGCTAGACCGAGAGGACTGTCCAGTTGATTGAGCGGATGATTAGAACCACTAGCTAGACCGAGAGGACTGTCCTGTTGATTGAGCAGATGATTAGACCCACTAGTTAGACAGAGATTGAACTGATGGGTAGATCCACTAGCTGAACTAAATAAATCGTCAAAACAACATTCGCATATTTAAAACAACAGTAACGCAAGCGGATAAGACGCGTCCATACGACGTAATTTGATCAATGTGACGAAGGCCATGACAGTTAATACAGAACACATGTATCGAGCAAAAATGTCTGACTTTCTGATCGACAATATACACGCAATATATTACTGGATCGTGTACAATGTACTTTCTCTCATATTTTTCAATTTAATTCTGCCCAGCTACATATTACATTGGTACGCTGTATAACGGCTTTAGTTGACTTTTCTAGTAGGCCTATCCTCGAACTCGTTTTCTAGTAGGTCTATCCTTGAACTCGTTTTCTAGTAGGTCTATCCTTGAACTCGTTTTCTAGTAGGTCTATCCTTGAACTCGTTTTCTAGTAGGTCTATCCTTTAACTCGTTTTCTAGTAAGCAGGGGCGGATCCAGGAATCGCAGTTACGGGGGCGCCACTTTTTGAGGCAGGGGGTCTGGGGGCCGCCTTGAGGCCCCCAGTGGGTCCAATGCGAAGCCCTGGTGGGGGCCCAGGGGGCAAAGCCCCCAAAAGCTCCTGAATTTTATAGGGCTTGAAATATGTCTCCTATTCAGTCTTTTGTACTATTTTCTATCATTTTTATGAGGTGAAATTAATGAAATGACGCAAATTATAAGGGTTTTTCGAAAAAATAAAGTTATCCCAATAAAGTAATTCAAGAAATCAAAAGATTTTATCATTTATTTCTCCGGGAGTGGAAGAAATTATTGCTTCTTTTATCGTTTAGTACATTTTTCGAAACAAGATACCACAATTTACCTTAAAAAAAAAATACCTTAAAAATTTAGGCCCCCCCCCCTTAAATCCACCACTGGTAGGTCTATCCTTGAACTCGTTTTCTAGTAGACCTATACTTGAACTCGTTTGGTGGTCGTAGCAGTCAACTTTATAAATCAATGATAATGTAAATTGACAACAGAATTCAGAATGTTGATGATAAAGATAGAAAATAACCATCTAGATAAATCAGGAAGACATGAGAAGTAGACAATCACTAGAGCAGGTGCTCGTGAAATGGTACATATGCATTATACAAGTGAAAACGAACTGCGTGATTGCAACACCTGTTTCAGAGGCATCAGATGTCTGGTTTATGAACGAAGTTAAATTTTATTGATGTTGGAGTACATGACAGGTAAAATTGAATAACGATATCGACTGCTATGTTTGCAGTGTCTCGTGCTGGACAATGCTACGTTAATTGCCCTAACAACCTGTTTTAATACAATACAGCCCAACAATCAGTAATCACGCTATTGCCCGCTAACTTTAATGGTCACACACCACTGATTTCGCAAGAGCAATAAATTGTACTCAAATTCATTTTAACAAAAGAATACAAATAGAAATCTTGAGTGTTATTGCTTTTAGTGTAAAACAAAATTTACCAGCCTTTATGATTACATGTTGTAAAAATTTGAATATCTATTACATCATATATAATCTAGGCAAAAAATGTATCAAGTCGTCAACTAAAACAAATCGATGAATTATGTGTAATGAATGATAAGCGCTGACTCGCTGACTCTGAAGGCAGCAACAAACACAGAGGTCAACGAAATAAAACGTCAGGAGATTGATGAGCACATAGCTAACAACCAGGCGTTCATTTCAGATCCGTCCATCTTCATCAGTCTGCCATCAGCTTCACCAGTTGGTAGGAGTCTGTTGATCGTTGTTGCTGTCGTAGTGCTATTGATTTTTATATATCGTTGTTTGGAGTTAGCCGAAACCTCTCAGTTACAGCATCAGTCATTGGGTACATCAACTGCACAGCTTAAAATACAGAAACTGCATATAAGTTGTCGATATGATCAATGCAGTGCTTCGACAGCGTGAAGTCACAACACTTGGGGAAATGAAAAGAATAGATGCGCCTGATTTAACGGTGACAAACGGTATGTTTCATCTGCGAAGATTATTTTGCTGACGAAATTTCAAATTTATCCTAACCTTTTGAAGTACGTCCGATTTATTAGACAAAAAAAAAAAAAGACGAATTCTAAGGATTTGTTTGAATTTTTTTTAACCTATGCCTGCTGTGATGTTCTGTGAATATGATTAAATTTTAAATATACGGATTACTACTGTGAAAAAAATGGAAATGACCATCAATAACACGTCATCAGTGTCATTGGATTACGTCATACACCACAGATTAATGGAGAACATTGCTGCTATCGTGTACACGTCAGTTTTACTGGTGGTGGGTGTGCCGGGAAACACCTTGGTGTGTTACGTCTACTACAGATGGAAGGATAAAAATCCATCCAAAGTTTTCATTCTGTCTCTAGCCATGATTGATCTCTTTAATTGTCTCGTTACCATGCCAACAGAGCTATCCATGATGACAAACCCCATGAATTTTGACTTCAACATTATCTGTAAACTTTCTCGATTTTTTACTTACTTGTGCAACACTTTAGCGGCCCTGATAATGATTGTTATAGCTGTGGATAGGTACCGGAAAATCTGCACCCCAGACAAGAGGAGTATGAACCACCGGCAGGCAAAAACAGCGGTGGGGGCTTGTTTTGTCGTTTCTATTTTTAGCACCTGGCCTGCCCTAGTTATGTATGGGACGTTTACGACCGTACTGGACACGAATGTCTTTGCTAAGAATTGTTTCGTTGAAAACAGATTTCTTAACTCGCCATATGTGCTTTCATATTTTGCGTTTCACAGCATCGCCACCATCACCATCTTCATTGTGATTTCAGTGCTCTACACGTTCATAGGATTAGCCGTGTACAAGCGTTGGAAGTTCCGGAGACAATTTCTCTCCAGTTCTAAAGACCTTCTTGTTCGCATGTCAAGGTCAAACAATTCTCGAAATCACCTTGACACTCCAGGGAGCATGACCTGTTTGGACTCTGTTTCAGGAATGAGAAATAGTTCTGCCATCAGAAATGAACATATTCGCCCGCCAAAAAAACAAAACATTAAATTAGAAAAAACGACCTTCATGTTATTTGTGGTGACCTTGACATACATTGTAAGCTTCATTCCTTTCTTGACCTTGGCTATCCATAGATCGATTCATCCCGGTGAATGGGAACACATTACGCATGCGGGAGAGATAGTATATCAGGTGTTTCTTAGGTCTTACCTTCTTAATTCGTGTGTGAATCCGATCATTTATTCGTTCTGTAACTCACTTTTTAGAAGAGAATGTAAAAAGATATGCTGCAACAGACGTACTGTCTCTCACTCATTATCGTGAAGGACATTTATCCTGTGAAAATGTGATTTTTATTGAACTAAGGATACGTGATGTTCATTGTAGTGGTTACATTAATCTGTTACGTAACAACTTTTCCCTCGTTGTAAGTAGCATGTACAAACGTCATCATTAAAATTAGAAATTAAACCATGTGTAGTTGTCATCACCGTTGTGCCTGGATGTATTGTAATAAAGATTAACTGTAGCTTCGAGTTGTTTCAAGACTAGTGTACAACAAAGATGAAAAATGTGAAGATAAAACTCATAAATCCCAAAAGAGAGTACACTTTGAAGACAGGTCAAAGATGGACCCCTGGAAATACCAGAGGTGGGACTAAGTGCCTAGGAGGAGGCACCATGAGTTCTCTATCTTGATCAAGTAAACGGAGTAATCCAGTCATTACGAAAAGAACGGCCTAACAATTGTTATGAAATCGTCAGACAGCATTCGACCTAATGATAGGTTGTATTTGCAAATAAGATCATTATTACAGGTACAGCCATAGAAATTTGCGAAATGCTAATTTTAAATAGGAGTATCGAAATTCATCAACATCAACTTATTTATCAATGCTTCGGTTAAAATTTGATAATACATAGAACAAGCTCTTGTGTATCGAATCATATGGGAGCACAAATATCATATGCAGGTGATTATGGGATATTGCTACATAAATATGGAAAGTTTGTCATAAAGTTTAGTTATTACACACACGCGCGCGCGTGCACGAACGTACGCGTGCGCATACATTTAGAATTTGAGAAATTTTGTTACTACACTCCACGCCGGACATTTTGAAATTTAGGAGACTGACACGAATTGTTCATTATTATCAAAGTTCAATAAAGCCGATGTTGAACTATATGATAAATGTTATTGGGGATTTATTTTTACTTCAATGTAAAAGATAGTTCAATATAAGTGACTTCAATATAAGTGGAGTTGACTGTATTTATGAATACATGTACCAAAATGTGTTCTGTAAGTGTTTTTGATCAGTCGCTGTAGTTTTGCTACCAGGAGGCTCGAGATAATTTTCAATCATTGCGCTTTGTTGATATTTTAAAAGATGTTTTACACAAATAAAGTCACGTGTCTTTCGGAAATTATTTGAAAAAGGAGGCCCATTTCACGGTAGGCAATGCCATAGTAAAGAACCCATCCTTCCACTTCACTTCCATCTGGAGCTGTTTCTACATTTAAATTAAAAATTCTAGAATGGTACATGTACATAAAATAATCATTCAACCAAAGAAACCATGTACATCTGTACATAACAAGACTTATTCTATATAGAGAATGGCTTTAATGTTATTTCCATCTCTTTTTCTATCAAGAAAACAAGTGTAAATGATTTTAAAAAATCAGAATAAAGCACGAATACTTCAAAGGCTTTTAATGTCCATTCAAGCGATTCCAAGATCAGAGCTCTTAAATTTTTGTATTCACCATACTAATGAAATGCCACACCATAAGGAGGAACGGAAATAAAGATGGCTGGTAAACACATTAGGAGTATGCGAGAACCACGGAGGCATCTTCTGTCACAAATGGATATACTGAGAGACAAATACTCGCCTGAGAGTAATGCATCACTTTAGCAATGAACTGGGAACAATTCCTGCCAATCAGTAGTGTCTTCTCAGAATATGAGGTCCGCAACACATCTGAGACAGTATATCATGACATCAAAGCTTTGCCTTTCCCAAAGGTATCAAAGACCTTCTGGATAAATATGTTTTGATGCATCGATTACTCACTAGGGGCACTTGAAACGACTATAAAGGCGAAAAAAGGGGGAAATTCATTATCACGTGTACACCCTGCATTTACAAAATGTCTGGCTCTTGCCTTTAAAAATGCATTTCTAAAATGTGCCAATTTAGTATAAATGCAATAGTGAGCCAACTCATCTGAATACCAGAATCTGTTGGGGTGAGAGTGGAGGGGTTAACCTTCCATGGGACACAAAGAGAAAATATATGTGTGTACACAGAATGTACAAAATCCAAAGACTCTGTAGAGGGTCAGTACCCCAGTAGTAGAGGGTCAGTACTCCCAGTAGTAGAGGGTCAGTACTCCAGTAGTAGAGGGTCAGTACCCTAGTAGTAGAGGGTCAGTACCCCAGTAGTAGAGGGTCAGTACCCCAGTAGTAGAGGGTCAGTACCCCCAGTAGTAGAGGGTCAGTACCCCAGTAGTAGAGGGTCAGTACCCCAGTAGTAGAGGGTCAGTACCCTAGTAGTAGAGGGTCAGTACCCCAGTAGTAGAGGGTCAGTACTCCCAGTAGTAGAGGGTCAGTACCCCAGTAGTAGAGGGTCAGTACCCTAGTAGTAGAGGGTCAGTACTCCCAGTAGTAGAGCTTCAGTACCCCAGTAGTAGAGGGTCAGTAACCCCAGTAGTAGAGGGTCAGTACCCTAGTAGTAGAGGGTCAGTACTCCCAGTAGTAGAGCGTCAGTACCCCAGTAGTAGAGGGTCAGTAACCCCAGTAGTAGAGGGTCAGTACCCTAGTAGTAGAGGGTCAGTACTCCCAGTAGTAGAGGGTCAGTACCCCCAGTAGTAGAGGGTCAGTACCCCCAGTAGTAGAGGGTCAGTACCCCCAGTAGTAGAGGGTCAATACTCCCAGTAGTAGAGGGTCAGTACCCTAGTAGTAGAGGGTCAGTACCCCAGTAGTAGAAGGTCAGTACCCCAGTAGTAGAAGGTCAGTACCCCCAGTAGTAGAGGGTCAGTACCCTAGTAGTAGAGCGTCAGTACCCCAGTAGTAGAGGGTCAGTACCCGAGTAGTAGAGGGTCAGTACCCTAGTAGTAGAGGGTCAGTACCCCCAGTAGTAGAGGGTCAGTACCCTAGTAGTAGAGGGTCAGTACCCCCAGTAGTAGAGGGTCAGTACCCCCAGTAGTAGAAGGTCAGTACTCCCAGTAGTAGAGGGTCAGTAACCCCAGTAGTAAAGGGTCAGTACCCCCAGTAGTAGAGGGTCAGTACCCTAGTAGTAAAGGGTCAGTACCCCCAGTAGTAGAAGGTCAGTACTCCCAGTAGTAGAGGGTCAGTACCCTAGTAGTAGAGGGTCAGTACCCCCAGTAGTAGAAGGTCAGTACTCCCAGTAGTAGAGGGTCAGTACCCTAGTAGTAGAGGGTCAGTACCCCCAGTAGTAGAAGGTCAGTACTCCCAGTAGTAGAGGGTCAGTACCCGAGTAGTAGAGGGTCAGTACCCCAGTAGTAGAGGGTCAGTACCCCCAGTAGTAGAAGGTCAGTACCCCCAGTAGTAGAGGGTCAGTACCCCAGTAGTAGAGGGTCAGTACTCCCAGTAGTAGAGGGTCAGTACCCCAGTAGTAGAGGGTCAGTACCCTAGTAGTAGAGGGTCAGTACCCCCAGTAGTAGAGGGTCAGTACCCCAGTAGTAGAGGGTCAGTACCCTCAGTAGTAGGCAAGTTATAAATGGAGCATGAAAGATATGGCGGGAATCGAATGTAGGGACACATTTTAATCAATGGAATTAAACATGATTATAATTAACATTGAGCCCTATACCCAAACTGTGAAATTCGTGCAAATATCTTAGAAAATCTTCTTTACTTCTACACATCAAGGAGGGAAAATGGTTGCATGATTATCATTGGCATTAAGCTTTCTACAAATGGAATGTGGTTAGATTAGTCATATACATTACCCATTTAAAGTTTGTATGACTATGATGAACAATGTGAAATTTACTACCCCTTGGTTCAAGGTTCAGGTTCGAACATGGGGCTTAGTTCATCATGTGTTAAAATTGCAATATACATGTACATGTATTTCTGAAAATCTTTACTCATTGACATCAAGCAGGCAAACTGTTTGCATGATTATAATGAGCAATGAATTCTCTTTGAAGACTATAAAACTTAATTAACTTGCCCTTTTATAACTCAAGTAGAAAATCGCTGTGATGTTATAAAAATTACTCACTTATAAAAGAATTCTAAATCATAAAACATGTATGATAGTTATATTAATATATCTATCATCTAATGCAAAGTATAAAATGGATAAATTTAAAAAGCATTCAAGTAACGCAATGATTTCTAAAGAGTAAAAAATATGTGAATATTCGTGTGAAGTTCCATGAGCCTCAAAGTAAATGTAACACGAGTACCTCTCAATTGATCCAAGGGCCTTGTTTTGTAGGAGTCCCCACCTGCGTGTACATATTCAGTAACTAAACACAATGACGAGGTGACTTACAATGATGTAATGGAAATATTTGAAGGAAGGGAAGCTATCACATCTGCACAATAAAATTGTAAGAGTTCTCACATGCAGTACTTAGTAGCAGGTCAAACTTTCTTGAACGAGTTAATTTCCCCCAGAATTCCTGTTTGTTTCTTTGAGCATGCCCAGTTTCAGTGACTTAATCAGATGTCAATGTTCTAACGGATATACATGTAGCTGTTAGGTACGCGAAAAGAATGGGGTTCAAAGACAATGACGTTAGCAGTGTGTTTTTTTCCTCCAGAAAAGTGCAAATTCGGATTCTTGGTTTTTCTCAATTTTTAAAATTTTAAACCAAACTAATCCGTAATGGGAAACACATTTTACACGCTTTTGAAATTTATAGAGAGAATGCATAATTACAAAACGCCACTGAAAAGTTCCTCTTTGTAGCAAATGTTATATTAACCATATTATTTTGTTATCTGTCAGTGTAGAAAAGAAGGTTACATTTATCCTCAAAGTTTACTTTCCTTACGTGCCTTGATTTTTGCAGAAATCTAAATTATTGCAAGCGTCCATTTCAAATCTAATTTCCCCGGAGAAGAATTATTTAGCTTCTAAAGGTGCTAAGATTGCTGCTATCGAGATATATGCGCTGAGTGAAATTTAAGGCAAACTAACCTCAATCATGGTGGGTAAAATGAATAAAATAGGGTAACGGTCGATGAAAGATCTGTAAAATTACAAAGTGTAATTACATGTAATTCATTATTAATTCAAAATTTAGCGTGGCTTGTGAAATAAAGTTAAATCCGCTGAACAGGCTTGGCCTACATACTTTATTTGTGTCATAGAGATATTTTGTCATTCTTCTAGTTCTAATGACAGGGGAA
Organism: Ostrea edulis; assembly: GCF_947568905.1. Classification (NCBI taxonomy): domain Eukaryota; kingdom Metazoa; phylum Mollusca; class Bivalvia; order Ostreida; family Ostreidae; genus Ostrea; species Ostrea edulis. The sequence goes on from NC_079168.1 coordinate 80,770,373, forward strand.
ATGTTTCGTAGATTTGGGCGCGTTCGAATGTGTCGATCTAACATGCCCCATAAATGCTCTATTGGCGAGAGATCGAGGCCAAAGTAACGCGTCGATATTATTTTGGTAAATATGGTCCAGTACACGTCGCGCCACCACGGGTATGCTATGTAAATTGCATAATCTATCAAATCTGTCCTCAACAAAGTTAGGGAGCTACTAACCTTTTAAAACTATTTTGAGTGTTTACGTAGAACAATTTGTATGATAACAGCATGACAAATACGCACTTCTGAATGTCATCATTACATGGCTATTTTGAATAGACCACGAATATACTGAGGCTTGAGGGGATGTTGCATGCAAGGTGAAGATAACGAACAGTGATCAATCTCATAACTCCTACAAGCAATACAAAATAGATAGTTGGGCAAACACGGACCCCTGGACACACCAGAGGTGGGATCAGGTGCCTAGGAGGAGTAAGCATCCCCTGTTGACCGGTCACACCCGCCGTGAGCCCCATATCCTGATCAGGTAAACGGAGTTATCCGCAGTCAAAATCAGTGTGCCAAGAACGGCTTAACAATCGGTATGAAACACGTCAGACAGCATTTGACCCAATGCGAGGTTGTATTGACGAACTAGATCGTTATAACGACCACAGAATTTGCGAAATGCTGACTTCAATCGAGACTGTTGAAATCCCTGTACCATCAACTTGTTTGTCAGTAGCTTACCTCGATTTAAAAACGGACTATACCCAGAACAAGCTCTTGCATATCGAATCAGTTGAGATATATAAACACCATATGCAGGTGATAATGGAATATTGCTACATAAATGTGGGAAGTTGACGATGGAGAAGCTGAAATCATCCCGTTTGTCATACAGTTGAGTTGTTAGTTTGCCGTTAATGTCTACTTTCAATAAAATATCTAAGTATGAAGCAGAAGTGCATATGTACATTTGAGATTGCTTGTTTAGAGGTTAGAGTATTTTGCATGCGGATGATCATAATACATTTTACATCTTGCAACACGACTTTGGGCAATTGATCCACCTATTCATTTAACGCGGGAAATATAAATAACGCAGTCGATGTAAAAGCCTTCGGCCTGTTCGAGCTTCGCTCGGTATCAATCGATTGATTGATTGAATATTGTTTAACGTCCCTCTCGAGAATCTTTCACTCATATGGAGACGTCGTCATTGCCGGTGAAGGGCTGCAAAATTTAGGCCTATACTCCGCGCTTATGGCCATTGAGCAGGGAGGGATCTTTATCGTGACACGGGACCTCGGTTTTTGCGGTCTCGTCCGAAGGACCACCCCATTTAGTCGCCTCTTACGACAAGCAAGGGGGTACTGAGGACCTATTCTAACCTTGATCCCTAAACACAACACCACCTCCGTGTTTATAGCTTACATGCACTTGTGTTCTATAGTTTTCTTTGAAAGTTTTCTTAACTGATGATTCTAGCAGCAATCATTTTATAACCTTTCATCTGGTGTAAAGAATGATCTAAAAGTATGCGACTAGTGCTATACACCTTTGCAGTTTTATTACAGTGTATGACAGAGGAAAATCGGACGGACATGATAATCTTCTTTGTAAGTGAATGCAATCATCATACCTTCATGATATCGAGAAATTCTCAGTGTTTTACAAAATATATTTCTTGGCAGTTCATATTTTGTCAATATTTACATGAATTCTTTAAACGTGGCATCGATAGTTATGACGTCATCTGTTTAGTTTCATGTTGATCAGACACAAATTACACGACAGCAATACAACATTTCGTATTTCTTTCTGTCTTAGGTAGCAGGGGACAGTTTCGCACTAAAGGCCACTATAGGCAAATACAAAACTAAGACACATACTCAGTTGCTGAAGAAATTCAGGTGAAAACATGCATCGCCCAGCAAAAGGTCTGTAGCTGAATAGGAAGGTGGATGGCCCCGAATGAAAGGTAGATTTTTAAGAAGTGCAGACCGGGTTCTTAATTGTGCACAGTGTCTAAATCCCCTCGCTTGGTACTGTGATGTTGTGTGGGTGGTGCGGATCAACCCAAATGAGAGAAAATCAAAGCGAGAAAGGGGCACCTGCTCAGAACATGTTTTGTGACCAGTACCACTATGTACAGATTACATGTAATTTAGGGTCATAATTCATTAACTACATCAATATGAAATACAAGTGTTGACATAAAAGGGAAATATGATTTTTCATTAGTCTGTCATAATATGACTTTGATGTATATCCCTACCCACATGTTTCAGAACAAAAAACCCCTGTCTCCTGCCACCTTAGTAGCTGCATTCGAGGACGAGCTTGGTCCTATTGGCATGATCTGCTGTCGCGCGTATCCGTGCACGTGCTAATCGAGTTCTCGTGGAAAACGCATGGTGTGGCCGAGTTCAATCAACCTAGGATTTCTCAATTCAATTTCAATTCAATTTATTTCGCTCAAACCATGTTAAACGGTACATGAGGTACAATAAATATAATACATTGAACATGCAAGAAAAATCGTCAGAGGTTCATATATGAAACAATACAACTTTCTTAGATACCAGAGGGAAACATAAAATACAATGTATGTATAAATAAACGTAAAATCTTCGGAATCGAAATTGCTAACAATAATTTATTAATTATGAAAAATTATTGATGTTTGATTGGGGTTACGTTTCTTTTATGTGTTACGACAGAAACTAATTATGATATGCAGCATCAACGAAATTCAGTGCAGAAAGGTTATCGTTACACGCACTGCTGTTCCGATGCGACACTAGTTAATGATTAACATATTTGCATCCTGAAGGGTCAAGGGGGATTATTTTGAACTAATCAGTATCTGTTTTATTCTGATTTCCCAGGAGTTACTCAGCATCCCCATCGCACCTGTTAAAACGCGGTATTATATTATGTGCTTAGTGCATCAGGCATAGCTAGCTGCTGTTGTGGGGTTTCTTGTGTTCTGATCGAAACCTTATCATATCCCAATATTGAGAACCCTACAGATATTGAATTTGTATTGACCAAATTCATAAACGTAGTGGTATTGAGCAGATTGAACATATTTTTTGAGTTATTGATTTAACTAAACATACACATAAATCAAGGTAAATGTTTAGAGTAATTTTTCATCTTCTGCTGAACTATTTTTATCTTTAAGGGGTGAAACGGTAGCTTTTCATAATCGGAAAATAGCGACTTCAAAAACCTAAGGTAGTATGTTTTACCTTTACACTTCACCAAAAAGTGAATGAGTAGCGGTCATATTAATTGCCCTAGGAGCCCTTCTTTGCTAAAACACTGACCTCCACCACTTATAGCGAGCGAAGCGACGCCACGAGCTCGCTCCAATAATTACACATTGTGATTTACTCTTCATCAGCTGAAAAATGAAACCCATAATGATTCTGAAAAAATGTCGCCTTCACTGCGATATACTTCAAGGGCAACCCCGTAGATAGAACAAATAGTTTGTAAAGTACCACAAACGTTTTTAAATTCCAGACAACCATTTTCATACCTTTGTACGTTTAGTTGTGGATAATAGACTGATTTATGATAATTTCTGCGCATGTGCATAAATTCTTCCGCGGGGCAAATAATTATTTGAGCAATATTTTTTTCGTACGAAGAATAAATTGTATTTATATAAAGTGTATGTGTTTTATCTATTTATATATATTGGAGGTTTGGTGTTGCGTTCTGATTACAAATATATTTTACGAAATATGATTTTAAAAAAAAATAGCATTGAACTCGCTACCCTATTGGTTTGGGGGGAAAAAGCATGTCACTTTTGATTCCATAAAGAGAGACCGATGTATCGCATTAAGCAGGTGTAATATGTGTCAAAAGGGGGAACCGGATTTGATGAAACGGATTTTAATTCTTCAACGATGAAAAAAAGAAAGCATAATGAAAAAAGTCCTCGTATAGGAGCACGGTATTCACATAATATGAAAAGGTGACTATAAAGAATATAAAATTAAGAATACGGCAAACATGGACCCCTGGACATACCAGAGGTGGGATTAGGAGCCTAGGAGGAGTAAGCATTCCCTGTCGACCGGTTGCACCCGCAGATCAGGAGCACGGAGTAATCTGTAGTCAAAATCAGTCTATAAAGGTATGAAACAAGCATTTGACCCAATAACAGGATGTATTGATAAATTAGATCCTTATAACGACCATGAAATGCGACTGTTGAAACCCCTGTAACATCAACTTATTTGTCGTTAGCCTGCCTCGATTTAAAAAATGACCATGCGCAGAACAAGCTCGAGCTTGCGTATCAAATCAGTTGAAAGACATATGTTAAAGGAATTTTGCTACATAGATGTGGGATGTTGACGACTATTAAAGAAGTGCTTCTTGTTATTATTTATCTGGGGTTTTTTTTTTTCTTGGTTGTTGTTCTTTTTTTTCTAATAAAGTCTTACAGCAATGCTGGTTTAATTTAGATATACATGTAGTTTGAGTAAAGAACGCATGGCCTCACAGGTTACAAAGAGGTACAGTTGTGATTGTCTGGATAGTTCGTTATAAACTAGGTTCTGTATAATCGCATTTTGGAATAATCAAGGTTTACTGTACATTGAACGAGTTCATTTGCTGTTCCGGGTCATTAGGCAGAATCAGCACCATGGATTATGTAAATTTATTTCTGATGATTAGATAAAAAAAACACCAACCCTGAAAAATCTCAATTTTTTTCACGCATGAAACACAACACAGCTTATTTTTTCTACACTAAACACTGTCATCAGTCTTTAGGGCTTATAAAGCTATGACAACGAAGATTTTCAAAATTATCTTGGTAAGAAAACAAATCATTTAAAATGTCTCTTGTTGCCTTGAAGGATTCCCCTGTAAAACATAATGAGTTTTATGTCTAGTCTCCGTGAACCTTCAAACAAACCTTGAAACAATTCGTAGACTCTTTCGACATAGCCAAATTGTTTTCTCACCCTGAAGGGAGATTATTGTATGAAGTATATGCACTAATTTAAGTAGGATTCTTTTTTATGATTACTTGCTGTCATGCATTTCAGAAACAAGATTTTTTTTTTAAATTTTCACTTATGCACAAAATTACCCAGTGATGCAGTCAGATTTTTTGCTCTAAAGCTGAAATTGTGTTACAACCTATCGTCACTCTAACTAAAATGTCAATTATTTTACAGCATTAAAGTTTTAATTGAGAGAAAATGATTTTTCTTCCTAGAAGGAACGAAAATGTCTGTATTATATTACCAAAAAACAAACTGTGTAGTAAGGGATCATTTACCGCTGAATGCAGACAATTACACTGGAATCTGATAGGTTCACATTTCTCTGGGGAATTGCACAAAGCAAAGCAATAATTTTTGCACGTGTAGAAAATTGTATTGTTCTGAGCGAGAACATAAAGCTAATGCACTCTCAGTATGCATAAATGATAATTATCGATTGATTCGATGGAAATGGTATACCTCTCGAAACTGTATAAAGCTAACCAAGCATTTTCTGCAGCCAGAATAGAAATTCATATTTGTAAAATGATATCTAAATTTCACCCATAAATTATGCACGTACAAGTAATAATCAGTGATCTATATATAGTTATAAATCAGAAATCGATATACGTATATAAGTGATCAATATATATACATGTAATTACAAATCAGTGATCGATATAGCAGTACGTTCATTGATTATCTAAGTACTGTTACAGTCTGTACATAGAAATTCTAGAAAAACAAAAATATTTTTTCTAATATCATGAAAATTGTTCCGGATCCACAGACTCCACATAACACCAGTCAGATCATCTTTATACATCTACATTTCTTTCCCTTCTTTTTTTCCTCTACAAATTGTAATACCGTGCAGTTGTAAACAATGCGCGTATGAATCTTGATAAATATAGTACATCTATTTCAACGACTTTGATTTCCGACAGACATGGAAGATGAAAATATAAAACAAGAGATGTTTGTAAAACACATATACCCCCCATGGTGCACAATTGAAAAGGGTTATACACACACACATCATTTAATTGAGAGAAGTATCATCAATTCAAAATATTGAGCAGACAATATCTTCCTATGTCAAGAGTGGATTGACCATGTGACCTAAAAATCAATAGGGGTCATCAACTCCTGAAGATGTACCAGTGTACCAAGTTTGATGTCTGTCAAGCAAAGGGTTCTCAAGAAATTGAGCGGACAGTATATTCCTATGTCCAGAGTAGATTGACCCTTGATCTTTAACCTCTTGACCTGAAAAACAATAGGGGTCCTCTTCTTTTTATAACCAACCCACATATGAAATATCATTACAATCAAGTGAATGGTTCTCAAGATATTGAGCGGACAACTCATGGTCTACCACATGGGGTTAAGATCAGCAGTTTGACCTTGACCTTTGACCACGTGACCTGAAAATTCATAGGGATCATCTACTCTCTAAGGAAAGCCTCTGTATCAATTTTGCTATTATCAAGCAAAGGGGTCAAAAGATATTGAGCGGACAACACATGGGGTAAAGGCCAGCAGTTTGACCTTGACCTTTGACCATGTGACCTGAAGGTCAATAGGGATCATCTACTCTCCAGGGGCAACCCCTGTACCAAGTTTGGTTGTTATCAAGCAAAGGGGTCGAAAGATATTGAGTGGACAACACATGGTCTACAGACCGACCGACCGACAGTTGCAAAACAATATGCCCCCACTTTTTCAAAGGGGGGCATAAAAATAAATTTCATAAATATGAATATATATAGGGATATAAATAACGCGCTTCGTGAAGTATGCGGCAGCGTGAACGCACGGTCCATACCCTCGTGAATTTTACGGATTTTAATATACGAATTACCGAGTTTCACTAAACGATGTAGCAAATTGTCGAGTTTCAGTGTAAAATCTCGGATGATATCATAAGAATTAATTGTCGAATTTCGCTGTAAAATGTAAGGATGTTATAACATGAATTGTCGAGTTTCACTATAAAATGTATACGAATTTTGATACTCGAATTGCCGAGTTTTAATGCAAAATGTACGAATGTTATGGCATGAACTGCCGAGTTTGAGTGGTGAATGTACGAATGTTATAACACGAACTGCCGATTTTGAATGGTGAATATACGAATGTTATAACATGAACTGCCGAGTTTGAGTGTAAACTGTACGAATGTTATAACACGAACTGCCGAGTTTGCGTGTAAAATGTACAAATGTTATACCGGTAACACGAACTGCCGAGTTTGAGTGTAAACTGTACGAATGTTATAACACGAACTGCCGAGTTTGAGTGTAAACTGTACGAATGTTATAACACGAACTGCCGAGTTTGAGTGTAAAATGTACAAATGTTATAACACGAACTGCCGAGTTTGAGTGTAAACTGTACGAATGTTATAACACGAACTGCCGAGTTTGAGTGTAAAATGTACAAATGTTATACCGGTAACACGAACTGCCGAGTTTGAGTGTAAAATATACAAATGTTATTGTTAGAACACGAATTGTCGAGGTTGAGTGTAAAATGTACAGATTCTAATATACGAATTGCTGATTTTCTCTGACAAATGTTCGAATGAGACAAAATTTTTAAAATGATACAGTGACGAACTCTTTCTGGGATTTGTGCTGAGATTACGTGACTTTAACAATTACAACCTCTTATTGCCGAAGGTTGTCATGACAAACGATAAAATGAACAATAGAGCACATGAGCTAAAATGTCTTTTGTTTGTTCTCTTCATTTCTAAATGCAGCGCGATCTCTAACTGTGTCGTGTTTGTTTAGGTTTGATTATTCTGTATTGAATTCTCTCTATTAACAATTGTGTATTAAAAGCTATTGTGTTATTGTAGGAGAATTATTGATGGACATCTGATATAGGGATGTTTATTTCATCACAAATGATGGACGGAATGTCCCCCGATTCTTGTCAATATCTTATTCACAGGGAAACATATGATTGCGACATCCGTAATTACACTGCACAAAACGACCATCAATATATACTAATCAATGTTATAAACACGTGACCTGTAACCTTTTAGACGGAAGTTTACTTTCTCCATATGTACTAAGATGGTTTTTCGGTACTTATACCTGTGGCTTTTTTCTACACAGGTTCGGTGTGTCAGTACTCCAGATGTTGACCTGTAGAGGCTGTTACAGACTTTGCAACCTCCACTCCCTAGCTTAAACTGCTTTGGTTGACAATTTTTTCATAAAATAATCCATGTTGCCTTTATTCGGCTCCTCAATCCTCTTTCCTTTATTGGGACGGAAAAGGTACAAACTTGGAAAGCAGCACCCCCACCTCCCCATATGGATTTCTGTTGGATCCGCCCGTATCCCTTGGCAAGATTCAATCTCTATGCACTGTGAACCAACACGTCATTGTTTACATTTAATTTTGAGGAAAACTTATAAATTTGTTTCTATAAATAACACCCTCCGACTCTCAGATTCCCCCATGAAAACTCTTTACTGTGTTCCCAGTTTCAATTTATCAAAGCACACCCAGCAACCAATCATCATTGTGTTAATTATCTCTGTTTACTGTCAAATCAACTAATCAAATATTTGTATAACAAGGGGATTTTATCAATGAATACTACCACAGTTCATACGGAGTTTACACTATATAGACACCATCTGTCACATGCTGTGTGTGCATACCCTAAAATCAAATTTCTTAATCACACTCTATTTACATCCAATAATTTGTTAATTAGTGAAATTCAACAATATGCAATTACTGACATTTTTTGAATACGCTGTTTTAGCTTGCCGAGAAGTACAATATTTATGGAGCTCAATCGGCTTAACTAGCATGTATTGTTATTTTCCATCCAAATTTAAACATGAATGATTTCTGTATTTATTTTAATATGAATTTGTATATAACTACTACATGTAGTTTAATGTCTTGGGTAATGTTTTTTTTTTTAGGAAAAAAAATCAGATTATCTTGAAAATAAACCTCTCATTTTTGTTTCCAAAATAATCAATGAACTGCCATATTTACAATTAAACTGACTTAATTATGCCTATATTCTGTATAATTACGAAACATTTTGGCCGCAGTCAAGAACATTATTCTGCGTATTTATCAATATGACTGAATGTCAAGTTATCTAACCACATCTCGTGTCAATTCTCTGTACAGTTAAGAAAACAACCACATCTCATGTCAATTCCCTGTACAGTTAATAAAACAACCACATCTCATGTTCACTCTCTGTACAGTTAATAAAACAACCACATCTCATGTCAATTCTCTGTACAGTTAAGAAAACAACCACATCTCATGTCAATTCTCTGTACAATTAATAAAACAACCACATCTCATGTCAATTCTCTGTACAGTTAAGAAAACAACCACATCTCATGTCAATTCTCTGTACAATTAACAAAACAACCACATCTCATGTCAATTCTCTGTACAGTTAATAAAACAACCACATCTCATGTCAATTCTCTGTACAGTTAATAAAACAACCACATCTCATGTCAATTCTCTGTACAGATAAGAAAACAACCACATCTCATGTTAGCTCTCTGTACAGTTAATAAAACAACCACATCTCATGTCAATTCTCTGTACAGTTAAGAAAACAACCACATCTCATGTTCACTCTCTGTACAGTTAATAAAACAACCACATCTCATGTCAATTCTCTGTACAGTTAACAAAACAACCACATCTCATGTCAATTCTCTGTACAGATAAGAAAACAACCACATCTCATGTTAGCTCTCTGTACAGTTCATATGAGATGGGAGATAATATGGCAATGATGTCACGTGTAGATACATCATACTTTAAGTTCTAAATCTATTACTTGAGATGTCAGCGCTGACCAAGTAAACAAACAATTGTCTGCAAAACAAAATTAAGTTGGTTGGAATCACATGCCTTGATCTCGCATTTTCCTAGCAATCACAGAATTAAGGATTTCTAGTGCAGGAACCCGCCAGAAGTTTTGTTGTTTATTATTTGGGTCCCGTGACCTGTACCATACTTCTGAGTTTGAATCCTGTTTTTTGGGGATGGGTGGGGAAGGATACTGAGCAAAGCTTGATGATATGTGGTGAAAATTCCCTGTCTTTAAGGGGTCAGAATAACGTGTACAATGCACTAAATCCCGTACTATTCAATATCTGATTCATAGACTGCATACACGTATCCTCTGTTGTGAAAATTCCCCAGATCATTTAAATTGTACGTCTATTCCCCCAGATCATTTAAGTTTTACGTCTATTCCCCCAGGTTGATTTTTTCTTGTTTGTTTGTTCTAGGTTGGGTGTGGTGACTTTGATCAATTTCTGAGTCAATGAAACTTCACAGCATCTAGATTTTATGTTTGTTGTTAATCATCCACAAAAATGTTTTGTATAGAACGAGTTTACCTGGAATTATTTCTGTAGATGGTCAGAAAGAAATTAAATTACTATTACTGTTTTATTTTAACTATCCTTATCATCAGAAATAATTTTAGACCGTGTGTTAAGAAGTATAACAACAGAAAATATCAGTTCAAACAGTACTCCCTGGTTGACCATTGAAGTTACAGTCAGTTACGTCAAGAGAAAAAGGCACGGTACTTTAATTAAATGAGAAATAAATTTACAAAGAATTAGGCGTGATAGCAACTATAATTGGCTTTTAGATTGAATTAATCTCCAGCAGATCTTTACCTTCACATTGCAATACCATAAAATAGATGGTGTGATTTCACAGAAGGTTACACCACGTTACACTAAAAGCAGAATTTAATTCAGTTTGTCAAAGAAATGTGACTGATTACGGGAGACAGAGCGTGGTGAGATCTGGGTGTTTGTGTCAGAGAGATATTGTGATGACAGTCGAGGCGTCATGAGATTGAAGCAGTCAATTTTTGTGATCTTTACGGAAGCCCGTAGATGCCAGGGTATAGAAGTAATATTGATTCAATTGGCGACCGCCACTTAAGCTAACTGTAGGTCGCCTCTTAGTGTCTGACGGCCGACACATAAGTTAATAAAGTTTATCTACTCAGGATAAACTAGGTTACATAGGATAAATGAATTGAATTGTTTGATATAGAATTTAGTCTTTTTATTGAAATTTTCAGTGAATTTGAATTATTTCATTTATTATAATAACTAGTGGTCGACATAAAAATTAAGTGGCGATGTATCTGGCTATCGCCTTGGTTTGTTAATATAACTTGTATCCGCTACTTATTATCTAGCGGATGCCATATAAATGGACTGCCGACCGCCACTTAATATCTATATGGCGGCCGCTGCTTGATTTATCAGTGTACTTAATATACCAACGTACCAGTCACGTAGAACCAGGTTTTTTTTAAAAATTAATTATTTTGACAGTGTTTCCCGTTATTTTTACATCCAATGAAGTTATTTTCACACACAAAAATAAGCTACATTGGTGGATTGTCCCCCACCCCACTCTTTTGGTGGTAGTAATGAGATGTAACAATGTAACCTTGAATGAACTGATAAATTGAAGGACGGACGGAAACCCCCTCCCCTCCGAAGTTTGGGCAAAAGAGAAAGAGAGGTTTTTAGGTTTCTTGCTTGTCAACAATTTTAGAGGACAAATTCTCTTCCGGTGTTATAGAGCCAGACTTCGCCCAATAGTGAGACTTTCCACCGGAAGTCTGGCTTTAGAGGGAGCCTTACCCCCGGTAGTCTCGGTATCTAAACAATCTCCTTAAAGTGATAGTAGTTTACCAGGGATAAATGAAGGGGGAAGTCCTGCTAGGGGGGTCTGACTCTACAACTGTTGATAGAGTAGGTCTTCCCATAGGGAAGTCTGGCTCTAGAGTGAGACTTCCCCGGGGGTTCTCCTGCTCTAGAGTGAGCCTTTCCCTATGGGGAAGGCTCACTCTACAGCAAGGCTTCCAAGGGAAGTCTCATTATGGGGAAAGCTCACTCTACAGCACCGGCTGTCCAAACACTTTCAAAAACGATATTATGTGTCTGTGTGCGATTCTATAAACTCTTTAAAAAATAACTCAGCAGTACGAATTGCGTTATTGGTAGTCCCATTGTATAAAGGAAGTGCCGACCGCCTTATAAATTATGTGGCTGTCACCAGTTTATTCACAATAAATGGCGGCTGTCAGATAATAAGTGGCGGTCGCCAGTGAAATTAAGTGGCGTCTGCTACATAAATTCAGGTGATGGTCACCAGTTAAATCAATATCAATTCTATACCCTGGCATCTACTGGCTTCCGTAGATTCTAGATAGCACAGTAATATAATCAAATTGAAATTCATCAAACCAAGGGGACCAATATTCACAATGAGAATAAATGGATATAAGAAATAAAATGACATGCTGTTGGCACAAATTTTCTAGTTCTATAGCAAGGTATGGGGGAAGAAGGTTATTGATTCGTTACCTTGTACTAACCCTGAACATCAGTCACCATTCAAAACATCGGCTCGAGACGGAGCATGTGATTGGTTTGCATCCTGTAGCGTGGAGCCAATCAGATAACGGCGTTTATAATCGATCAGAAACGAAACTAAACACACACGGAGCTGCAGCGACAACATGGTGTAGAATTTGTGACCGTCGATTGATTTTCGGAAATTCTTTTTTTTTAAAGAAACAATTAGACGAAGTTTTAGAATATGAGCCGCATAAAAACGACGGATTGCCCAAGTATGTTTGTCGATTGTGTTTCAACAAATTGAACAAGTTATTTAAAATTGAAATAGATTGATAGCTACAACATTTATGGGACGAAAATGTGAATCATTAATTACGTTATATATAAAATCAACACGCAATGTTCATGATGTTGAGAAAGTACCCCACGAAAATCATTGTTCACTTTGTTTTTGCTCTTACCAAACTTGCATCTTAAACAAGGAATCTCATTGGATGATTTAATTTTAGCTTAATGCGTTATCCTCTGTCCCAAATCCATGTTTTGAATGGTGACTAATGTCAAGGGTTAGTGCGAGGTAACAAATAAATAACCCTTGACCTGTGAAGATGTTAATTTCCAAACTTTTAGGATATTACACATTTAATGGTCCCATGGGGATCCGAGTTAGCATAAGTCCCCAGTACCCTTTGCTTGTCGTACGAGGCGACTATATGGGGCGGTCCTTCGGATGATACCACAAAAATCGAGGCACCGTGTCGGCTAGTTGTATTCAGTGCGTCTGCACGTCACTCATGGTCAATGTTTTCCAGTGAAATTTGATGTGGTAAAAAACATTCAAATGTATTTTGATTTTCTCTACTTTTTAGCTTTATCGCTTGTTTTTAACGGAAATAGCTTAAGGGAATGTCGAGCCCAATCAGAAGTTCGAGGAATGTTTCAAGCTCTTGTTTGGTTTTTTTCAAAGTCAACAAACTACTGATACTTTGTATCTTTTAGCTATCGATATATAAATTGTCTTAAACAGTTTATATTTATATGTACCAAAACGTTTGATAATCAGACTTGTAAATCTTCTAACGTTGTCTACGCCATTGAGTGTAACCTGTGTGGCTTAATTTATGTGGGAGAAACCAAGGGTTCACTTAATAAAAGAATATCGGGGCACAGATTTCAAATTAATAATGGTGGTAACCAACTTCTTTACAAACATTTTAATGCACCGGACCACTCCATCTTGTCCATGAGGGTAAGGATTTTAGAAAAAATTTACCATCACACAAACAATCCTACATTAAGCACCCCTTTTCGTAGACAACGAGAAGATCACTGGATCAGGACCCTAGGCACTGCATTTCCGTATGGATGCAATGATAATGTATATGATGTGGGAAATTTGACTAGTCCACAAGGAAATAACGTTAATGTGATGGGACTCTTTCCCAATACCCAAAGACGAAAACGCAGTCACGGACATCGTTCATATAAAAGACCAAGTATAAATATGTCACGTTTGATTCAGTTTTGCCTCACGTCAACAGACAATTGGGTCCACATCATATTCGTACAAAACTTTACTCTATTCCATTGAGGGTTTTACACACGTTATTTGAAGAAGCTATGGCTAGTCTATACTTGGATTTTTCAACACCTGAATATAGACTGAACTCTATGGTTATGGTTGTTGCCTACCACAGGCTCTATAAACCAGCACGGACCATGGATGATATTCCTTCCAAATCATGCCGTCAGTTCCTTAAGCTCAAATTTACAAACAAAGGAATAGATGCCGTCAACATAAGCAACATTCTTCGTCATAAAAGGGTTCAGTCGTGTATTCCAACTTATTTCAAGTTCAAATCTACACCCTGTATTTCCTACAGCTATACTTCTACTATTGCATACAAACTTTTTGATTATAAACAAACTTTGCAGTGCTTAGATATAGATCATCTTATACGTAATCCACCAACATGTTCTTGTTCTTCATCTTCTTTCAACTACAGTCCAGCTGGACATGTCATTACTGGTGATGTTGATATAGCTGAAAATGAGGACCTCAAATCACTTATTCTTAAAGGTCCTAAATACAGAGAACCTCGGTCTTTTAATTGGCGACAGAACTTCATCTCTATTATGAGTTCTGTCGAAGAATATGCCAGACGATGGGCTAAATATGAAAAAGAACTTGATACATTGTCAGAATGGGTTAAAAGCATAAGAGGGATATTAAAATCCCGCATTTGATACATGAAAACAAAAGTACGTACCATCTATCCTTCTGTGTTTATTAAACCAGAAGTGATAAAAGAATTAGATAGGTTACATGAGGAATATGTTTTGTTTCCAGTTGACAAAGCTAGTAACAACATTGTCTTTGTTTGTAATGCTCATTATTACAACTGTATTTTAAACGAACTTTGCATTAATTCCACTTTTGGTACTTATACTCCAACTGCCCTTTCAAAAGACGAAATTCTTCAAAACCATGCTTCAGTTTTAGACACATTTAATATTCCAATCAATGGGTCGAATGAATATGAGTTACCGTACCTATACTGGATTCCTAAACTACATAAAACCCCTTACAAACAAAGATACATTGCTGGATCCAGTAAGTGCTCTACCAAGCCCCTATCTTATGCCAGAAGTGGTGTTAATCAAATGTGGATTCTAAAAAATTCTAAAGAACTTTTAGTAAACTTGAAATAACAGAATTTTTCCCAAATCAATAGCATTAAGACCTATGACTTTTCAACACTATACACGACCATTCCTCACGATAAATTCAAGACTAGAGTTTTTGACATCATAGACAGTTGCTTCTTCAACAAAAACGGAAAACGGAAATATTCATATCTAGTGATCAGTCATTCAAAAACTTACTTTATTAAACACCACTCTGATTCCACGCACAAGTACTCTGAAGTTGAAATAAAAAATATGCTAGAGTTCCTCATTGACAATATCTTCGTGGTCTTTGGTGATCAGGTCTACCAACAGTCTGTTGGAATTCCCATGGGCACGAATTGTGCTCCTTTGTTAGTTGACCTGTTTTTATATTCATATGAAACAGAATTCATTCAAAAACTTCTACGTTAGAAGAAAAAATCTCTCGCTGTGACCTTCAATTCGACTTTTAGATATATCGATGACGTTTTGTCTATTAACAATGATAGCTTTCATTCATATGTCGATTTGATATATCCCTGTGAGCTCGATATAAAGGACACCACAGAGTCGTCCACTTCTGGTTCATGCTTAGATATTTTATTGAAAGTAGACATTAACGGCAAACTGACAACTCAACTGTATGACAAACGGGATGATTTCAGCTTCTCCATCGTCAACTTCCCACATTTATGTAGCAATATTCCATTATCACCTGCATATGGTGTTTATATATCTCAACTGATTCGATATGCAAGAGCTTGTTCTGGGTATAGTCCGTTTTTAAATCGAGGTAAGCTACTGACAAACAAGTTGGTGGTACAGGGATTTCAACAGTCTCGATTGAAGTCAGCATTTCGCAAATTCTATGGTCGTTATAACGATCTAGTTCGTCAATACAACCTCGCATTGGGTCAAATGCTGTCTGACGTGTTTCATACCGTTTGTTAAGCCGTTCTTGGCACACTGATTTTGACTACGGATAACTCCGTTTACCTGATCAGGATATGGGGCTCACGGCGGGTGTGACCGGTCAACAGGGGATGCTTACTCCTCCTAGGCACCTGATCCCACCTCTGGTGTGTCCAGGGGTCCGTGTTTGCCCAACTATCTATTTTGTATTGCTTGTAGGAGTTATGAGATTGATCACTGTTCGTTATCTTCACCTTGCATGCAAAGAAACAATTTTAGGCGCGAGGATACATCACACAGTGGTTTCCACTTTTGTGACAAATATTTATTTGCAGAATAAATAAATGAGTCACTCCCCAGTATCTTATATTAATCAGCCGTCAGAATTTTATCAATTGTTATGAATATAATTCACAGTGACACTCAAATTGTTAATATAATATTTTGCCATATGTTACCTTAACTCTCACCTGGGCCCACTTGAAGCCAGACCCCCCCCCCCCCCCTCCCCTTGAACACAATTTCTCCAAATACCATATTAAACCGAAACCGTGCATAGAGGACTCTAGTTAGTACTTGATATATTCAGATACACTGGCCAGTATTTGCACCATATGGGAATGGATTTTAATCATACATTGACAGGAAATTCTACAAAACCATGCTTCAGTTTTAGACACATTTAATATCCCAGTCAATGGGTCGAATGAATATGAGTTACCGTACCTATACTGGATTCCTAAACTACATAAAAACCCTTACAAACAAAGATACATTGCTGGATCCAGTAAGTGCTCTACCAAGCCCCAATCTTTGTTCCACACGAAAATATTAACAGCTGTGAAGGAGAAACTTCAAACTTACTGTGCGACTACATATGCCAGAAGTGGTGTTAATCAAATGTGGATTCTAAAAAATTCTAAAGAACTTTTAATAAACTTGAAATCGGAAAACTTTTCCCAAATCAATAACATCAAAACCTATGACTTTTCAACACTATACACGACCATTCCTCACGATAAATTAAAGACTAGAGTTTTTGACATCATAGACAGTTGCTTCTTCAACAAAAATGGAAAAAGGAAATGTTCATATCTAGTGATTAGTCATCCAAAAACTTACTTTGTTAAACACCACTCTGATTCCACGCATAAGTACTCCGAAGTTGAAATAAAAAATATGCTAGAGTTCCTCATTGACAATATCTTCGTGGTCTTTGGTGATCAGGTCTACCAACAGTCTGTTGGAATTCCCATGGGCACGAATTGTGCTCCTTTGTTAGCTGACCTGTTTTTATATTCATATGAAGCAGAATTTATTCAAAAACTTATACGCGAGAAGAAAACATATCTTTCTGTGGCCTTCAATTCGATATATCGACGACTTTTGTCTATTAACAATAATAACTTTCATTCATATGTCGATTAGATATATCCATGTGAGCACGAAATAAAAGACGCCACAGAGTCGTCCACTTCTGCTTCATACTTGGATATTTTATTGAAAGTATACATTAATGGCAAACTGACAACTCAAATGTATGACAAACGGGATGATTTCAGCTTCTCCATCGTCAACTTCCCATATTTATGTAGCAATATTTCATTATCACTTGCATGTGGTGTTTATATCTCTCAACTGATTCGATACGCAAGAGCTTTTTCTGCGTATACGCAGTTTTTAAATCGAGCCAAGCTACTGACAAACAAGTTGATGATACAGGGGTTTCAACAGTCTCAATTGAAGTCAGCGTTTCGCATATGTTTCATACCGATTGTTAGGCCGTTCTTGGCACACTGATTTTGACTACGGATAACTCCGTTTACCTGGTCAGGATATAGGGCTCACGGCGGGTGTGACCGGTCGATAAGGGATGCTTACTCCTCCTAGGCACCTGATCCCGCCTCTGGTGTTCCAGGGGTCCGTGTTTGCCCAACTATCTATTTTGTATTGCTTATAGGATTTATGAGATTGATCACTGTTCGTTATCTTCACCTTTCATTGACGTACAGTTGTTTATAATAAACCCATGTCAAACCACAGGCCTTGGGGCATGGATCATGCAACCCCAAACCCATTACCACCTTATTTTTTTCTGATCTGGGATCAACACATTTATAGATCCTGTGGGGATCCGGGTTAGAATACATGTAGGTCCTCAGTACCCTTTGCGACTAAATGGGGCGGTCCTTCGGATGAGACCGCAAAACCGAGGTCCTGTGTCACAGCAGGTGTGGCACGATAAAGATCCCTCCCTGCTCAAAGGCCGTAAGCGCCGAGCATAGGCCAAATTTTTGCAGCCCTTCACCAGCAATGGTTATGTCTCCATATGAGTGAAACATTCTCGAGTAGGACGTTAAACAATATAAAATCAAATTAATCAACACATCTATTTTCTTTTTACCAATGCTTTTTAAAACAAATTGCTGAAAACTTGATTTTTACTAATTTGTAAAATATATTTCAGATAATCCTTAATGTATATTTACAATTCAAAAGTAACAAAAAGTGTGTAGATCCCAGATCAGAAAAGGTTAGGGGGCATGTCGCATGTTCATGCCCCAAATGCCTATGTATATATTAAAACACCCCTATTGTAACCCCACCACGTGCGACTTCTGGTGAAATATCGAGACGTACGATTAGAAATAAGTCATATTTTTTTTCAGACGCGCGGACACGCCAAATACAACTAGCCCCACGCATCACAGCAGGCGTGGCACGATAAAGATCCCTCCCTGCTCAAAGGCCATTTAAGCGCCGAGCATTGGCCTAAATTTGGCATCCCTTCACAGCAATGGTAACATCTCCGTATGGGTGAAAGATTCTCGAGCAACATACAACCAACCAACATGTGATGAACTGAATGTTACTGTAATATTAGATTAGGAGAAACGAGGGCTCCCAAACCCTGGCTTTCAAAAACTAGTGATTATAAAATGCATGCGCAGTGGTAATGAAAGAAATTATAACAGGAAAAAAAAAACACCGTGCTTTGATCCTACTACACTTACAAATATCTTAACTCATCCATTGTCATGGTGATTAGAAGGCAGACTCAATCTTAATACTCTAAAAATAGGGGTGGGCACCGTGAGAAATCTGTTACACCTAGAGACGGGATAGGAAGAACAAAAATCCGTTCCATATCTAATAGAATGTCGTTATGAATGTTCTTTGTGATTTATATCTCAACACAAATGCACGGCGTTTCATGATGACTTTTAATCAAGAAATAAAGTATATGTTTTCTTGGATGCTACATGATAATCCCTGAGGTCGAGAAATGCTGGTTTGAAATACAAAAGCCGAGGATTTCATATTTCAAATAACATTTCGAGACCAAGGCGGTTATCCTGCATTATCCAAAAAAAAAACAAGAACTTTATTTTTATTTTACTACGGCTCAGAAATATCCAGCCAATCGTTTCCTTATACAACCGCAAATTAGATCGTTACTAGCTTGAAAATACGGATGTATATTTAATTGCTTTGATAAAATTTAGAAATTCATTTCAAAATTAAGGATGATCTCCCTCATGCATAGCTCTTATCCTTAGACGAATCTGACTCCACTTTTTGGCACTCTGCTTTCCCCTACAATATTTATTGTTATTTCGGATTTCAAAAATTTCGGTTGAGCATCACTGAAGAGATATTATTTGTCGAAATGCGCATCTGGTGCATCGAAATTGGTACCGTATAAGTTTTACATCACTTCATGACATCTTCCAAAACGGAATACACTTGTTTTTACTGACGAAAAAAAATGAGACGGTAGGATAAACTAAGTGTTTAGTTTGATGTTGACGGATTATATCAACTGCTCTAAATATACAATCCAACAAAACTGTACATATGTGAGAGATGGTCAACGTGTGTATGCATCCCCATGTTTATCTATCTCGGAATGTCTATATTGAAAAACCACATATTCTTCAGTTATTTACAAAGTTGTTTCCAACGTGTGTTATTTTCATGATTATAGAATTAAATTATCAGTTATCAATTCTATTGTTTATTAGGAAAACACAAACTGTAAAAATAGTACGGAGGTATCGCGGAAAAGCCATACCTTACACTTATAACAAGTGTGTTAATGGCGATACGCACCATCTAATCGGGTCTGAGACGTGACACCTATATAGTCTCAATAACAATTACATCTTAAATCTATATATCTATGTTTGTTGTGAAATTTTGATACGTTTCAATGTTCTAATAATCTTTTGATGACGTGACGTATATTGGAATATAATGGATGCGGCATTCCTTTGATCTTTGCCCTAACCGTGGTAGACTTGAACAATATCCGTTTTGTTGCTGTACACAGGATATGCTTTATGTGACAATGTTCTCTCTGATGAGGTAGATGTAAAATTTTGTGTTTGATCAGAAATATATATCCAGTGCTTTTTCGCTTTCGATATTTTTACCAATTGTAATGAAAGTAATTTCCTCATAAATGTGCTGCAATTGTGAACCATTTCCGTGTGAATCTTAATAAATATACATGTAGTACGTCTGTTCTAACGCCTGAGAATTCAACAGAAATGAAAGCAGAATGGAAGTATGAATTTTATTTTATTTTTATCATTATGATATTTGTTTGTTTGGGGGGGGGGGGGGATAAATGATGGTATGAATTGTAACATTTTATACGCCGACATACTGTTCATGAAGTGCTAACGCTGTATTAGTTTATGTCCTCGTGTATTTTCAAAAATTAAATTTATGTAGCAGATATAACTCATTATTATTATGTCTGATTTTGTCTTATAATCATTTGGTAATAAAATGACTTTAACGCCTCCTCGTTTACCTAAATGCATTCTTAGTTTGGGAAGAGTTTGCACGTCATTGGTGTAGTAAATTTTCTTTTATATACATGGAGAGAAATGTTTTAGTAACGGAGTTCTGATCAAGTCTATTGTTTCTTTTGGTGTTTTGGATTATCACCATTAATAAATTGTGACCTTTACGCTCTGTTTTCATATAAGAAGAAATAATGTAATTTACTGTGTCCCTGTTTGACGGACAATTGGAATATTTCACCTGCTCGGAAATTAAATACGCTTCATTTATCAATTAAATATATATAAAACCCTCTAAATTAGTAAACATCGCCATATTACTCTGTACGACACGCAATAATTGTAAACTGTCTTTTAATTTGTTTTTTTTGTTTTTTTTTTTACTAAAGAAGTACATCTTTCTACTCTATATGGCTTATGATATTTTCAATATTTCAAGGGGGAGATTCTCTAAAGTTCAAATCTGCATGTTTAGTGGAAATAAAATGAGCTATTAAATACATTTATATATTTCTTTTAAAAAAAATCATTAGACAGTATTTACAAGTCACTAATATCCAAACAGTATGCACCAGCGCGCCTTTCATGATACTTCATTAAAGATCATAAGGGTTTAATCATTTTTATTAATACAAGTCAAGTACATATAATATGCTAGAAATATTCCATTCTATATATAAATATGTATGTATATATATATATATATATATATATATATATATATATATATATATATACCCCAAGTCTCTGTTATAGTGCACTTCTCATTCGGTGTGCAAATCCTTCTACTAACTCCAGTTACAACTAATTTTGTATTTATAGAGCTGAAACTGTTCACAACACAGAAAAAAAAATGCTGGATCGCGTCAGAGGATTCTGTAGGATTCGAACCCACGTTATTTAGTTATCCAATACCAAATTTTTCACCAATGAAACGAAGTATCCCCTTGACTAAGCCAGCACGATTTTAATGTTTGCTAAATAGGATATATCGAGGTATGAGGTGGTAATGCAAGGCATTTAAATCGACCAGATCCTGTTAAGAATTTAAAGGTGCGGATCAACGGGGTGGTTGAATGATTGTACATTTGCATGCGGCCAATTTTTAAAGGGACTGATTCACGATTTTCCTCCAAATTTTGTTTTTCACTTTAAATGATCAAATCTACTGTCTAATATGTTTAGAAGGTTTCACAAAAAAATCAAGGTTATTCATCATGACAGAAGCTCATTGTAGAGAGTTTATTATTTGTTTTGAAAACCAAGATTGGGGTGTGTTATTGTTTACGGGGTTTTCAAAATAAATTGATATTGATCCAAGTTTATTATATATAAAACTTCATTGTTATTTTGGATTTCAAACATTTCGGTTGAGCATCACTGAAGAGACATTATTTGTCAAAATGCGCATCTGGTGCATCAAAATTGGTAAGTTTTATATTATGACCTCTGGGTCGAGGCCTCTGTTGGTGGACTGTTAGTCCCCGAGGGTCTCTACAGCCCAGTATCTAAGTACTTCGTTACTAGCTTGAAAATACGGATGTATATTTAATTGCTGTTATAAAATTTAGAAATTCATTTCAAAATTAAGGATTATCTCCCTTACACATAGCTCTTATCCTTAGACTAATTGGACTCCACTTTTTTTGGCGCACTGTTTTTCCCTATAATAGCTCGAAACTTCATTGTTATTTCGGATTTCAAACATTTCGGTTGGGCATCACTGAAGAGACATTATTTGTCGAAATGCTCATCTGGTGCATCAAAATTGGTAACGCATAAGTTTTACATATATCACATCTCAAGCATATTTTTGATAAAATGTGTCATTTAAAAGTTAAAATTTGTGATTGTACAAAATGAAGATGCTTTAAATTACAAAATTAACGTTTCACTGGTTTGTTTACATAAAAAGACGATGTTCATCTAAAAGAAGTCCAATCTCATAAACATTTAGGGGTCATTTTTCAGTAGTAATTTATCTTGGCAAATCCATATAGACGAAATAGTGAAAAAAGCCTATTCACGCCTGAGTATATTGCGAAGGGTCAAGTTTATCTTCGATAGGAAAACTCTGCAAAAAATATATTTTTCATTGGTAAGATCCTAGAATATGCTGACATTATATGGGACAATATACCAAAATATTTAGTTGATAAAATTGAAAACATACAGTTAGAAGCAGCCAGAATAGTTACGAGAGGTAGTAGACTAGCATCCAGGCATCTTCTATATAAGGAAACGGGGTGGGATCCATTGTCAAAGCGTGGAGAAAATCATCGACTTATTCAACTCCACAAGATATACCATAACATGACTCCCAATTATCTAAACAACATTAAGTACAGTCTCAGAGAAATCAAGGTCACAACTACAACACAAGGGGAGCTTGCAGGAAATCAACTCTAGAACCAAGCTATACTTTAATTCATTTTTTCCATCTACAATAAGGAAATGGAATGCACTTTCTCGAAATGTCCAATTAAATCCCTCTCTATCTCGCTTTAAGAAATATCTTAATGTAAGTGTCATTGATATTCCAAATTATTTTTACTTAGGAACCAGAATCGGACAAACTCTTCATGCAAAATTGAGATTAGAATGCAGTATGTTTCAAAGAAAATTATGCAATTAACCTCTTTGCATTTGTGGAGAAATAGAAAGTATTGATCATTTTCTTTTACGCTGTAATATGTACTCAAGAGTTAGGACCAATACAATTCTGACACTGCCATATCCACTTAATGTAGAATTATTGTTATACGGTAATGAAAATTTATCTGAAGTGAGAACAACATTTTTTATTTAGCCCAGGAATTTCTTGTTGAAAGTAAAAGGTTCTGAGGCTACTTCTGAAAGCTGTTTTTTCTATATCTACATGTAATACTGTCATATTGTATATAAAATATACTCATGTGCACCAAGGTTGTAATAAGTGGAAAACCTGTGTTTATTACTTATTGTTTATATGGCATAACTCTACAATTTGTTATTTCAACTTGTCTATAGTTTAATTTGTTATTTCAACTTGTCTATCGTTTATATTCATTTGATCTGTATCGACACTTATCATACATATAAACGTGTGTTATTTTTCTTCCAATACTCAATTCCAGCTTTTCTCTCTTATTCCTATTTCTTTTTGCATGTATTGTAATAATTAGTATACGACGTATTATACTTAGAATTTTCATTCACCTCTTACTTGTAAGATATTTAGAGAGAGATTAATATAAGCCTTTTGGCTTGTTTTTCAATCTCTTACATGTATAAAACATTGTTTGTAAACATTATTATCGAATTATTTACGAATAAATATTGTTTAAACTAAAAAGACTCGAGTCTTTGTTTACATAACACAGAATCAAAGATAAAATATTGCTCTTTGCATTCATACGGTCCAAATTTTGGTTGTCAACATTAAATGAGCTATATTTTTAATTTTTAACATCAAAAAAGAAAAACATTTCTTTCGAAAAACGTGGACCAGTTCCTATTTACATATTACAATAATCCCCAAATACCCATGATTCATAATTCTAAGTAGCTGTTTCGTCAATGTTAATGACCGTTGGTCTGGAACATTATTCACTCCGGCTGTTGTGTTTTTGAAGGACAAAATATCATGGAGGTCTGAAAAATGGAGACAATTTGTTTCATCGGCAGATTTTCCCTAATACTGTTAGTGTTCATCAAATAGAATTACATGTATTTTCATTTCCCAATATTAGGACGGCCTCATGGGGCTTAACCTTATTATTCTGATTGTATACCAACATAGCATGATGAATAATTTCCTATGCAAAACAAGGGAGATAGAGATTTTTATGCTTCAAATTACTTTCCATACAAAGAAAGCGTCTTTGTGACATAAGCACGATTTCCTATGAGGATATATAAACATTGAATCGCTATCTAGTTTGTGAGACAAAGCCGTTATGCATAATTTATCACATATCACATCACATACCCAAAAACTAGACAATATAATTCCTTATATTTATATTGAAATAAAAACTCAAAGTACTGAAAGCCGGGGTTTTATAAAGACATACTACACTGCATAGTCGAAGTGAGTAATATTAGATGTTGTATTGAGATCCATATATATATATACATTTTTAAAGGTTACATTACAAAAAATAATGTTACAAAAACAAATTTTATGATGAATTAGTACATAATGAAATATAACAAAGAAATAAAATTGCAATTTTGTAAATTTCGTGTCCATGATTTGTGATTAAATTCACTATACTTTTAAAAATCCCATAATGATTACTAATAAAAAAAAAAATTAAATCCAATACAATATGTAGCAGTTATACATTCAGTTCATTATCTTCACCTTTTGACATTGTGAAACAAGGAACGGAAGAGAGCAACAGTATCCATAAGGAATCTAGAATCTTTGGGTAGTATTTGCGCTTTAAAATCTCAAGTTTTCATATGCGATATACTTATTTATTACAGTTATTGTATAAAATCCACGTATGCAATACGAATATATATGTGTATACCAATATGAATCTGTTTTGTCATGAATATTTGAACTATTTAAAATAGCATGTCGTTTTAAAAGAGAAATAACTGGAATAACAGACATGTTCAGTCATTACATAGTACATCCCGCCGTCATTAATTTGAGGTTGTAACACTAAACTACTACATCCATGAAAACTACTTCATCTCTATGTATAACATAAATATAGAATTAAAATTCACAAATTAGCAATCATAATGCTGATTAAATTCAGAGGAAAAGTATAAATGAACATTTGGTAGACTTTCAATACAAAATAAATAGGCTTGTTCTGTATAATCAAATACTGCTTTGCAATATAAATTTATTCGGTCTGAATATAAAAGGGCACATGTCATTTGAGTTGATATTGTTATCAAATTAAGTAAGGTTCAGCACAAAATTAAAACATGCTGTATATACATCAAACAACATCAATCTCGTGTCTTCATCTTTCACAACTACGCAATGTAAATAAACAGCACAATATGTCAATGTTTATTACACAAGGATTTCAATATTTGGCAATCAAAATTAAGTAAAATTCAACACAAAACGAAGATGCGCTGTATATACATCAAACGGCTTTTAATGTCTTCATCTTTCACAACTACGTAATTTAGACAATATGTCAAAGTTTATTACACAGGGACTTCAATGTTTGGCAATCAAATCATTGCAATAATCGAAAGAAAAATAATGTGTGTCCATGCGGTATACATTAAACCATTCAATAATTTCATCTTTGAAAAAACTTACATAAGGTATAAACAAAATCGAAACATTACGTCAATGCAAAACAAGTTTCCCAAGATTCACTGTGATAATAGAAAGAATTCCAAAATCGTTGGTGTCGAAGTAGTGATCCTGCAAACAATATCTATTAGCTAACTATTTTCATTATAAACAGCTACATAATGTAAAATTATGTCAATGCGATACAGGATTTTCAAAGTTTGGGCATCAATGTCATTAATACCAATTCATATCAAATCATCCAAGTACACACTCTAAATGCAAAATATTTTTTTTCAAATCATTCTAGGAATTACGAAGTTCTCAAAATTGTTTTGGATTCACAAGAATTCAGGTTCAGCATTTTTCCTTGTGATTACAGATTTATGTTTTACAAAGTTGTTCTTAAAAGAGGTATATGAATTGAAAGGTGAAGATAAAGAACAGTGATCAACCTCATAACTCTTAGCGGGTGTGACCGGTCGACAGGGGATGCTTACTCCTCCTAGGCATTGATCCCACCTCTGGTGTCCAGGGATCCATGTTTGCCCAACCATCTATTTTGCATTGCTTATAGGAGTTATGAGATTGATCACTTTTCGTTATCTTCACCTTTCATAGGCAATACAAAGTAGAGAATTGGGCAAACACGGACCCCTGGATATACCAGAGGTGGGATCAGACAAACACGGACCCCTGGATATACCAGAGGTGAGATCAGACAAACACGGACCCCTGGATATACCAGAGGTGGGATCAGACAAACACGGACCCCTGGATATACCAGATGTGGGATCAGACAAACACGGACCCCTGGATATACCAGAGGTGGGATCAGACAAACACGGACCCCTGGATATACCAGAGGTGAGATCAGACAAACACGGACCCCTGGATATACCAGAGGTGGGATCAGACAAACACGGACCCCTGGATATACCAGAGGTGGGTACAGTTAATCACTATGTAGATGCTACTTGTCACTTTACAACCACATGATGTTTGAAGGATTTGACGCTTTGCAGTAAAGCAAGAATCAGTACAATTTAAAAAAAACTTTATCAACATTTTTATGAAACAAATATTTCCTTGATGTTGGTAAGACGTTTTACCCCACCTCTGACAAGTTAGCGCGAGGATCCTGAATAGTGATTGGCTCATTACGGTCACGTGAAGACGTGGGATATTCTATCCCAGGTCACCGTCAAAATTTATACCAGGCGTCCTTGCGAGTTATCTTTCTTGTTGCATTTGTCAACAACAATGGCGGCCAAACGGTTTGCAAGTTTGGCAGCAGACGAGATCGAAAAAAAGAAATTACTGATTAACTCCAAAGAAACTATTCGAAGCAATCAGAAGGCAGCTCGTTTGTTAAAGGCCTACTTAGGAGAACTCAATCAAAATCAAAATTTCGAAGAATTCGATGCTGTTCGCTTGAACGAAGTGCTTTGCCATTTCTACATGAATGCACGAAAACAGGATGGTGAATTTTACAAGGCCACAACGTTTGAAAACATGAGGCATGCGATCAACAGGTACTTGCGGGACCCCCCATATAATAGGAAATTTGATATTATAAAAGATGACGAATTTCGCAATGCAAATGTGTCATTCAAGGCTGCCCTGGCTGAGCTAAAACGGATAGGGAAAGGGAGTGTACAACATCATCCTGTTATTAACGAGAGTGACCGTCAAAAACTGTACGAGTCGAAGCAAATGAATCCCCAAACACCGTACGGACTTTTGAATAAAGTTCAATTTGATGTAAGGCTATACTTTTGCCGGAGATCTGTAGAGAACATGCATATTATGTCAAAATCAACGTTTGAGGTCATGCAGGAACCAAAATCAGGACTGAAATATGTGGCGAAATGTACAGACGAATTAACTAAAAACCATAGAGGTAACGACAGGGAAACCACCTCCGGTGTGATGCCAGAATCCCCGGGATCTCCATTCTGTCCGGTAAGATCTTTTGAAAAGTATATTGGCAAACTCCATCCCAGTTGCTCAAGTTTATGGCAGAGACCAAGGGATTCGTTTGACGATGATGATGAAACTTGGTACTGTAACGTGCGATTGGGTGAGAAAAAACTAGCATCATTCATGTCAAAACTAAGCCAGGACACAAATCTGTCACAAATCAAATCTATACCAACCATTCAATAAGGGCCACTGGTGCTACAATTTTAACCAAATGTTTGTTTAGTCCATCACAAATAATGGCCGTGACTGGACATAAATCAGTGCAGTCTCTAACAGTCTACCAACGAACCGATACCGAGGAAAAAATCGCCATGGGACAGGCAATGGGGCAGAGTCTTGCACCGCAGAGTTTTAAAACTGTCGCTGCTTTACCGAGCACTGCAACACTTGCTCTACCTCCACCCGAATCTGTTGGAGACACTAGCCTGGTGACATTACCTCAGGAACATGGTGATCATGAAGCGGTTGCCGAATTGCAGGGAATCAACATTTCGGATCTCTTTGGTGACTTTAACTGTGATCATACTCTACAATCTCAAACAGAAACCAGGTTTTCGAGTGTCCAGACCAGGCAAATTATGCCAGCTTTCCACGGATGCACAATAGGGACAATCAACTTCAGCATAAACATATCAAAATAATAACTGAAAATTGTAGTGATTTGTGCCATGTTTTGCCAGTTCTGTGTTCATCACGTTCATATCAATTTGAATAGACTGTGACATCTGTTTAATGATGTTATATTTATATCTGTTAGTGTTCTTATTAAATTGTTATATTTGAATTTTGTATTCTTCCTTCAAAAAGGATGCGACATGAAGCACATAAATGAATTGACTAGGTTATAGGATTGTATTTCCTCTCAATAGCCTGGAATTAAACCCAGCTCTCTATGCAACATGTGCAATGCAGGGAAAAAATTATGGTATGATTTTGTCTGACCACAAAAGCTCGTTTAAATACAGTCGTCTTTGAATAAGGAATATTTATGGTATGGTGTTGTCTGTAGTTCTGGTATGCAATAGCCTAATGCATATTATCAAAATAGGTCATCGGTGGGGTAAATTCGTTACCTAGTCATTTAGTGACCTGGTACGGGATGACACCAGGTCACTAAGTTTTATACCGGGCTCGGCTACGCCTCGCCCGGTATAAAACTTAGTGACCTGGTGTCATCCCGTACCAGGTCACTAAATGACTAGGTAACTAATAATACCTGGTTAATTGTGAGGTAGAAAATCCGCCATGATAACAATATACTCGTAAAAGTAAAACATAGCTGACTGTTACAAAAATAATCCTACAACTTCGTAGGTGATGATGCAATGCCCTTAAATGTACATTCAATATGCAGAGCCGGACAACAAAGAGACACGAGGTACGTTTCTAGGTTTTTCTCTTCACACTCTAGGAAGGCATGTGACAAGGATTGAATAGGGACAGCCACAATTTTGTCATCCATAGGTAAGAGGGTAGTTGTAATGTTCTCGATACATATCAACTGAATTTCCCATTTTTCTGTTTGAAGAAAAATAATGACAACAAATTCAAAAGATGTTTGACAGTGGTTACTTTAAAAATTCATATAATCTGCCAGTTAAATGAAAACACATCTGGTGTGTCCAGGGGTCCGTGTTTGCCCAACTATTTATTTTGTATTGCTTATGGGACTTATGAGATTGATCACTGTTCGTTATCTTCACTTTTCTGTTAATCTAATCATGATGAAAGTCATGCCTATACGTTCTAGGAGTGGATCCAGGAATAAATATATCCAATGAAATCAGCATTGAATCAGTACATACACAGTGAAAACATTCTGTTCAAACAGTCATGATCAAAATCTAATGAGGTAACTTGAAAAAGCAGAGAGGGTGTAATAAACGTTCATGTGATGTCCCCCCTTTCACAATTTCTGAATCTGCATATATGTATATCACATAAAAGGGGAAGGCAACCCAAAAAATGTTTCCATGATAAATGATAGAATTAATTAAATAATAAAAATTTGTCATACTATTATGTTGATATACGGCCTAGATAAGCTTCGGCACTAATTTGAAAACGTTAAAAATTGAAATTTCCGCCATCTACAGAGGCTGCTATGATGTGGAACTCTTTTGTATTCAAGACAACAAAAATCAATAATTTTGACGTCACACCGTCTGTTCCGGTTTTGATGAGATTCTAAGATCACCAAAGATGTGCATGTGGTAGATTTTACGAATTAATAGTTTGATGCTTTCCTGTCAAATAGTTAATTACACTAATGCGAAGGGGAGATGTGAAAAAGGTTGGGGGGTTTTTCTCTCGAAATTCCTTATCCAACCGATTCATCTGAAAAGAAAAGACTCTGTAAACTGTGGATACATCATTTGCGTAATAACAGGTTGAGGTTCGAGACATTTGTATGAAGAAACTTGTATCGTCTGCCTGGTCTGCGACTCGACTGAAAGCCTTCTTTTTCTTAATTTCTTCTTGCGAAAGAATGGCTCAAATCTATACGGCTCCAAACTTACCTGTTCATGACTTGTGATGTTTACAGTGCTGCTGATGAAATAAACCGAAACTGACAGTGTGACATCATAAATAGAACTTAATGACCGCTCTCTTCGCGGCGGGTAACTTAAGATATATCATAGAATGATATTCATTTATTCGTTAAGCAAGGATTTTTGTTGTTTAAGACTGTCATTTGTGATATCAGTAAGTATTATTTATTCATAAAAGCAACAATGTAGTTAGGGTTGCCTTTCCCTTTAAAATACTATCATCAATAACACGAGCATCATGTGTTCACTTCATTGAGATATTATATTCAGACTAAATATGACTTCAAATGTGCTGGATGAATTTCATGTCTCAGAAAATGCATCTGGAAATTTCAAAGCCAATGCAAACATTGCGTGTCACAAATTGTATATGTGTTTGCTGTAATAAACTACAGTAATTGAATTGTATTTAATTATACATTCTTCAAAGTAATTTTAAAAGAGTAATTTTAAAATTACATTGGTTAAAATTAATGCAATTGTAATACTAATTGCAAGTAGTCGACAAAATTATCAATGTAATTGAATGTATTTAATTACAATGTCAATGTAATTGATTCCATCCTAGCTTATATTTGATAAAGGTCGGATTCCATTACATACTGAATAGGGGCGAAACCATTCAGGGTGACACAGGTAACTGGGACGAGCCTACTCGAAATGAACAGGCAATGGGGGCGAAACCACTCGGATTTAATAACTTGACATAGGCGAATCCAGGAACTTGTGAAAAGAGGGGGGGGGGGTCTGCCATTTGATCATTTAGGTACATGTACTTTTCACAACCAGGGACGGATCCAAGAATTGCGGTTGGGGGCGCAAATTTATGAGGTTGGGGGTCTGGGGAAGCTCCTGGATTTTACAGATTTTATAGGGCTTGAAATATGTCTGCTATGTAGTCGCAATCTAATTAAAATCAGACTTCTTAGATCCACGCCGTATACATGTACTCTGCGTAAGCGATTGTGAGAGTATCTTAGGATCTGATTTTAATTAGATTGATGTAGTCATTTTTACTATTTTCTGTCATTTCTAATAGGGTGAAATCAATAGAATGACGCAAATGTTAAGGGTTTTTAGAAAAAATATAAGCTCTCTCAATGAAAGTAATTCAATAAATCAAAAGATTTTGTCATTACTTTCTCGAGAGTGGAAGAAATTATTGCTTCTTTTATCGTTTGCAATTTTTTAAACAAGAGACCACAATTAACCTTAGATTTGAAAATTTTGTGTGTGTGTGTGTGTGTGTGTGTGTGTGTGTGTGTGTGTGTGTGTGTGTGTGCCAGCTGCACCCCTTTTAAATCCGCCACTGACAACCTCTACCCTACCCCATTTGCTTGTGTACATAACATTTTAGGGAGATCGATCTGGAGACTGGAAACTCATGAGACTAATCAAATGTTGAATTTTTGATTTTGTAAATATAAAGGACAAAGGTTCGTGTAACAGTAATGAGTGACATTAACTCTTCCTAACAGCAAAGGAATCTTACTAGTTGTAGAAAATTACTTCAAAATGTATCAATATTGATCATACATGACGAGTTTCGTAGACATCACCACCTCAACCAGCGCCATCAATATTTAATACTGCAAGAAATTATGTCTGATAGTCATTGTACAAATGTTGAGGGAGTGCATATCTTTCTAAACCTTTAAGGTATAATGATGCACTAATTATAAATGTCAATCGTTGCCATCCTTTTGCAGCTGCGCTTTTTAAGTTTTTGTATAGAACTGAGATGAATTCATCAAGCAATAATCATAATCTTGTCATAAGTCATTCAAAAATTTCTTTTTAACACAGCTTTAATTCTACACACAAATACTCTAAAGTTACCGGAGTTCTTCATTGACAATATCTTCGTAGTCTTTAGTGATGAGGTCTTCCAATATTCTGTTGGAATTCCCATGGGCACGAATTGTGCTCTTTTATTGGTGCTCTTTTATATTCCTACGAGATAGAATTTAATCAAAAGCTTATATTTGAGAAGAAAAAAAATCTCTTGTTGAGGCTAGCTGCAACTCGATATTTAAATATATCGACGAAGTTTTATCCATTAACAATAACTTTCATCCACATGTCTACTTGATATACTCCATTGAACTTAAAATATAAGACACGTTAGAATCCTCCACATCTGCTTCATACTTAGATATTCTATTGAACATTGATGCTGACGGCAAACTAACAACTCAACTTTATAACAAACGGGATAAATTCAGCTTCTCCATCGTCAACTTCCCATATTTATGCAGTAATATTCCATTATCACCTGTAAATGGTGTTTATGCCTCTCAGCTCATCCGATACGCAAGAGCTTGTTCTGCGTATGGTCAGTTTTTAAATCAAGGCAGGCTACTGACAAATAAGTTGATGTTACAGGGGTTTCAACAATATCTTTTAAAGTCAGAATTTTGTAAATTTTAGGGTCGTTATAAGGAAAATACGGATGTACATTTAATTGCTGTTATACAATTTAGAAATTCATTTCAAAATTAAGGATTATCTCCCTCATGCATAGCTCTTATCCTTAGACGAATTTGGCTCCACTTTTTTGGCACGCTGTTTTTGGCTATATTTAGCTTTAAAACTTCATTGTTATTTCGGATTTCAAACATTTCGGTTGAGCATCACTGAAGAGACATTATTTGTCGAAATGTGCATCTGGTGCATCAAAATTGGTACCGTATAACTTTTACATTATGACCCCTGGGTCGAGGCCTCTGCTGGTGGACTGTTAGTCCCCGAGGCTCTTTACAGCCCAGTAGCTAAGTACTTCGTTACTAGCTTGAAAATACGGATGTACATTTAATTGCTGTTATACAATTTAGAAATTTATTTCAAAATTAAGGATTATCTCCTGCTACTATAGGGCGGATTTTATATCTGAAGGTTTGGAAATTTTTACTTAAGTACCCCGACTCCCTTGTATATTTTCCTGAATTTCCTTGGATTTATGAATTTTTGGCAGGACGTAAAAATTACCGTACTGGTTTTCACTTTAAAATTAGTGATATAGTTCATTACGGGTTTTTTATTTTTGTTAAATTATCTGAAAATTCTTTTGTTAGCTTTTGGATTTTAAGTAGTGTATTCTAGTCTTCGTTTTGACTAAGTTTTCCATAATAATTATGGCACCTCCTTTATCTGCTTCTTTTATTATGATTGATGAATCCTCACTCAAATTTTTTAAAAGCTTGCTGTTCTCCTCTTGAAATGTTTGATGTCACATCAGATCTTGTCAAATTGGAATCTGCTGATTCATTAAGACAGGTAATGTATTTCCCTGAATGTTTTCAAAGGAGGTCAGAATTCTTTTTTTATTTCTTACTAGTGATTCATCTTCATTTATTTCACTTTGAAAAAATTCTCTTAAACGTAACTTGCGACAGAATTCTTCTGTGTCTTTCTTAAGATCAACACTATCTGTTTTAGGTATTGGTGTGAATTTTAATCCCCAAGACTCTCTTTGATAGATTGATCATTTTCGGACCCGATGCTTTTGATTCAACGCATTTCAGTACCGTTTGAACATCCTCTTGTTTTGACGTTTTTTCTGTGTCCATTCTTGTCCTAAAAATCCCGATTGTTGTCTTGTTGGTAGTGGTTGGCTTGATGACCATAGTTTACCTTGGTATTCCTGCTTAGATTAGTATTTGGTTCCCTTCTTTGTGTAAAACCTCTCGGATTGGTTTGATGGAATTTGGATCTTCCTGATTGGTTTCTTGGTGTGCCTTCAGTTGGATTCCTCTCTTCGCCATTTCTGCACATGATGGACTTTGTTTTCTATACGTACTTTTAGATCTTGGTCTTGGGTTGCCACTAAATTGTTGGTTTAGGTTTTGCATGTTTCTAGGCTAAAATTTTCGTGACTCCTTTTGGTTTAGTTTGTTCTGCACCGTAGATAGTTTCATATTTTAATAATCAAGTGATTTTTTTAATTGAAGTATGTTGAGCGAATTTTTGTCTTCCCTTGCTGTATTTCATTTCCAGAGATTAAGAAGCTTCTGTTGGATTCTTCCATTTCCAGTCTCTTGATTAATTCACTAATTTTAAGATAACATTTTTCATACCTACTTTTAAACTTTGGTACTCGTAGACATAGATGTGATTTTGGTCCCAAACTTTTGTAATGCCATATTAATTCTGATGTTGATCTCCTCACTTGATCGGCAAACTGAACGCCCTTGTGCGCGTTCACATGCAGCTTATTAGCGACCCAAATATAAGAAATTCACCATGTTCCAAACACTTTACTAACTGCAGTCATGGAAATTTCAACACATTTCCATTTTATGAAATGTATGATGATTGCTTTACTTAGCATATTGTATTTCATTTTATTTTATGACTGTTTGAAGAGGCATTAAAACCGAAAGCGCTAACAGTAAAATTTGTGTTTCTTGACTTTTATTATTGGGTACACTTACTCTATCAAAAACTAAATTCTATTTATATATAGCAATGTAATATATATATATATATATATATATATATATATATATATATATATATATATATATATATATATATATTATTGTTATATCATACATGTACATGTATTTATATTACAAATCGCATTTTCCTCTTTGAACCAACCAATTTCAGCACGCGACACAATCCGTTCATTTTCACTATGAACGGATTATGAACTAGTTTAAAGCACCCAACTGAGAGAGCGTAATGATTGAAAAAATACAACATTTGTTACAAAGATCTCGCAAAGTCACACCCCGGATTAAGATTGTGAAGTTATGTGGATCATCATCCCAATCTTGTGGTCTCCTAGGCAAACTTCCGCCAGAGTTCGTTTGCTTACAAACCAAACTCTTCCATTTAGGCATTATGGAATAGCGATTTCTTAAGACACGCATACTGTGTGACGTCACTTTAGAATTACGAAAAAACATAACGTCAAACGTAAACAACTTTCAAAACAAGAACGTAAACATTAAGTTCATTACATTACACTATAATTTAAACAGAGTTTCCCTACTCTTTAATGATCTTTTGATCATTTTATGTTTAAAATAAAATCCATACTTTTATATTAATGCTCTTAATGTTAATATCTTCAAACTTTTAACTACGAACTACTTCTTTAGTGTTATTTGCCTGCGTGATAATCGCGGACTCACAATATACAAATATGTATAATGTACTGGGTCACATAGGAGAGGTCTATTCGTAGATGACGTAATGAGGCCTCGACGGGGAGTTTGGTCTCCTAGGTCTAAAATACAGCGCACCGTGTAATGTTGACATAAGGGCAGGGTAAAGTGTGACGTAATGTCTATGTTTTGACGTACGCCACAATACGACTGTGACATAGATGGATCTTAGGAGTTCGTTTTATGCAATAAAATATTTCCTGACTTATTCAAGCAATGTAAACAAATGGTGATTTAGTAAATGAATATAAATATAAGAAATGAACAGCTCAAAAGTGCTGTTCATTTCTTAAATATATAGTATTGTTCATTTTATTAATAGACTCTTACCTTTTTCAAATGTTTTTCGCGCAATATCAACTTTGACGTTAATACTTTTGTGTACCTAGTCTTGCATTACGTTGCTATGACACATAAACACGACTGAAGAAGACCGGTAACAAGGTCGAAATATTTCTAGAAAGTGTTTTTAAAAAGTTTATATATATATATATATATATATGTGTGTGTGTGTGTGTGTGTGTGTGCAAGGTGAAGATAACGGACAGTGATCAATCTCATAACTCCTACAAGCAATACAAAATAGATAGTTGGGCAAACACGGACCCCTGGACACACCAGAGGTGGGATCAGGTGCCTAGGAGGAGTAAGCATCCCCTGTTGACCGGTCACACCCGCCGTGAGCCCCATATCCTGATCAGGTAAACGGAGTTATCCACAGTCAAATCAGTGTGCCAAGAACGGCTTAACAATCGGTATGAAACACGTCAGACAG
The DNA here is from genome assembly GCF_947568905.1 of Ostrea edulis. Lineage (NCBI taxonomy): Eukaryota > Metazoa > Mollusca > Bivalvia > Ostreida > Ostreidae > Ostrea > Ostrea edulis. The sequence goes on from NC_079168.1 coordinate 80,806,927, forward strand.
CATTTGACCCAATGCGAGGTTGTATTGACGAACTAGATCGTTATAACGACCATAGAATTTGCGAAATGCTGACTTCAATCGAGACTGTTGAAATCCCTGTACCATCAACTTGTTTGTCAGTAGCTTACCTCGATTTAAAAACGGACTATACCCAGAACAAGCTCTTGCATATCGAATCAGTTGAGATATATAAACACCATATGCAGGTGATAATGGAATATTGCTACATAAATGTGGGAAGTTGACGATGGAGAAGCTGAAATCATCCCGTTTGTCATACAGTTGAGTTGTCAGTTTGCCGTTAATGTCTACTTTCAATAAAATATCTAAGTATGAAGCAGAAGTGGACGACTCTGTGGTGTCCTTTATTTCGAGCTCACAGGGATATATCAAGTCGACATATGAATGAAAGCTATCATTGTTAATAAACAAAACGTCATCGATATATCTAAAAGTCGAATTGAAGGTCACAACGAGAGATTTTTTCTTCTCACGTAGAAGTTTTTGAATAAATTCTGCTTCATATGAATATAAAAACAGGTCAGCTAACAAAGGAACTCTGGCGGAAGTTTGATACTGACTGTTGAAACCAAACTTCCGCCAGTGTTCGTTTACTCATAAACCAAACTCTTCCACTTAGGCATTATGGGATAGCGATTTCTTAGGGCGCTTATACTGTGTGACGTCACTGTAGAATGACGAAAAACATAACGTCAAACGTAAACATTTCAAAACAAGAACGTAAACATCAAGTTCATTAATTTACACTAGTAATTTGAACAGTCTCCCTACTTTTTAATGATCTTTTGATCATTTTATGTTTAAAATAAAATCCATACTATTATATTAATGTTCTTAATGTTAATATCTTCAAACTTTTAACCACGAACTATGTTGGACGGTGTGACCGTTGAGACTAGCGAAGCCCATTAACATCTTGCAACACGACTTATAGACATTTTATCCGCCTCTTCATTTAACGCGGAAAATATAACGTGGTGGATGTAAATTACATTGTGACGTCATATTAGCTGCAATGTTTTTTCTTCTTCTCTCAAACCAAGCAAAACAAAATGTTTGAAGCTATGAGGCAGCTTGTCAGAAATTTAAAAAGATTTATGGTACTTTCTAAACAGTCTAATTATTTTAATTACGGGTTTGTCAATGAAGTATACCGCAGTGACGGCGACATTTTTCCAGAAGCATTATGGGTAATACTCATCTTTTTTCAGCTGAAGAAGAGCAAATCACGTGACTCATATGTGTAATCATTGGAGCGAGCTCGTCGCATCGCTTCGTGACGTGAGCTTCGCTCGCTAATATGTATACGGTGTGACCGTTGGACCGAGCGAAGAATGTAATGGTCATTGGAGTGTCCCAAGTAGTAATCATAATTCCGTTAAGTACGGTAGATTATGATTCATTTAAAAATATATATTTTGAATGAAATTTTCCTTACGCTAAACACCCAGTAACATCTAAGTATTAAAGGGGTTTATATGGGGACAATAGTTTTGCGGGATCCGCCTATTCATTGAACGCGGGAAATAAAACGCAAGGCGACGTAAACTGTGCATCGTGACGTCACATTTAGCCTCGACTTTTTTTCTCTTTTTCAAAGCAAACAATTATAAACAACAATAATACATTCCGTATGCAATGAAAAAGGCCGTTAAAACTAAACAAAATTAACCAATGAATTCAAAATGGTAAAAAAGTAACCGTAATTTTATCGTATATTCTTATTCAAAGAAACTCATGAACTCGTTCATCTATTTAGTCGTATTACGGTTTTATATGTATTTGTGTACTAAAACCTGTTACAATGATAATTAGACTATTCACTTTGAACAAACTGAGTGTTTAAATTAGAATTGCACGTCAGAGTCTTCTATTATTGGCGTTCAAAATAAAACACGAATAACTGTTGAAGCGGGTAATGAAAAAATAAATGGCGGCGCCCATATGGATCACGAAAATTTCAGTGAACGTATATAGAGATTATCTCTTTTTCTTTTGCTGATTTTGACTTTTTTCTTTTACATACGTGTTACCTTTAGAGCCTTGCTTCGCGGACGGGCCTTCGGCCCGTCCGAGCTTCGCTCGGTATTATGACGTCACAAAGACAGCAAACTAAATTGGCGCAAGTTAAAGTCAATAAGGCGCCAAAAATAAAGCAATGACTTAAAATATAACATCCAAGTTAATACCGAGCAAAGCTCGGATGGGCCAAAGGCCCGTCCGCGAAGCAAGGCTCTAAAGGTAATACGTATACGTAAAATAAAAAATGAGAAAATCTGCAAATAAATACAGATAATCTCTATATACGTTCACTGAAAATTTTGTGATCCATATGGGCGCCGCCATTATGCTTTGTTCATTAGTTGCTTCTACAGTTATTCGTGTTTTAATTTTGAATGCAAAAAATACAAGACTAACGTGCAATTTGTAATTCAAACACCCAGTTTGTTAAAAATGAATGGTATGATTATTATTCACAGTCTTTAGCCAATTATCAAATCGAAAAACAGTAATATGACTAAACAGATGAACAAGTTCATGAGTTTCTTTAAATAAAAATATACAATATATTCACGCTTACTTAAATTTTTACCACTTTGAATTTATTGGTTAATTTTGTTTTGTTTTAAATTGCAAACGGGGTGTATTGTTTTTTATGATTGTTTGATTTGAAAGAGAAAAATGTCGAGGCTAAATGTGACGTCACAATGCAGGATTTATGTCGGCTGGCGTTATATTCCCCGCTTTAAATGAATAGGCGGATCCTGTAGTACTGTTATCCTCGTATATCCCCCTTTAATATTTAGATGTTATTGGGCATTTAGTGCAAGGAAAATTTCATAAATAATATATATTTTGAAATGAATTATGGTTTATAATTGTTTGGTTTGAAAGACGAAGAAAAAAGTCGAGGCTACATCTGACGTTACTGTGCATGGTTTATGTCGGCTGGTGCTATATTCTCCGCGTTAAAGGAATAGGCGGATCCTCATATATATCCCCCTTTAATACTGGTCGTTTAGTGCAAGGGGAATTTCATAAATAATACATATTTTTAAATGAATTGTAATTTACCGTACTGAACAGAATTATGACTATCACTTGGGACACGCCAATGACCATATCATGCTTCGCTCGGTCCAACGGTCACACCGTATATATATTATATATACGGTGTGACCGTTGGACCGAGCGAAGCATGTAATGGTCATTGGAGCATGGAGTGTCCCAAGTGGTAATCATAATTCCGTTAAGTACGGTAGATTATGATTCATTTAAAAATATATATTCTTAATGAAATTTTCCTTGCGCTAAACACCCAGTAACATCTCAATATTAAAGGGGTTTATATGGGGACAACAGTTTTACAGGATCCGCCTATTCATTGAACGCGGGAAATAAAACGTAAGGCGTCGTAAACTGTGCATTGTGACGTCACATTTAGCCTCGACTTTTTTTCTCTTTTTCAAAGCAAACAATTATAAACAACAATAATACATTCCGTATGCAATGAAAAAGGCCGTGAAAACTAAACAAAATTAACCAATAAATTCAAAATGGTACAAAAGTAACCTTAATTTTATCGTATATTCTTATTCAAAGAAACTCATGAACTCGTTCATATATTTAGTCGTATTACGGTTTTATATGTAATTATTTGCTAAAACCTGTTACAATGATAATTAAACTATTCACTTTGAACAAACTGAGTGTTTAAATTACGAATTGCACGTCAGAGTCTTCTATTATTGGCATTCAAAATAAAACACGAATAACTGTTGAAGCAGGTAATGAAAAAATAAATGGGTGCGCCCATATGGATCACGAAAATTTCAGTGAACGTATATAGAGATTTATCTCTTTTTCTTTTGCTGATTTTGACTTTTTTCTTTTACATACGTGTTACCTTTAGAGCCTTGCTTCGCGGACGGGCCTTCGGCCCGTCCGGGCTTCGCTCGGTATAATAATTAATTTACATTCAATATAGGTTTGAATAACTTTACAAAATAGTCCTCTTTTGGTCTCCTTAAGTGTTCATTATTTTCTAAAACTTTATAAAACGGAAATATTAAAAAGTTTCCATTTGCGCATAAATCGAAATGTTCACTGCAGGGTGTATTCCTGACGGACGGGTCTCGTATTCGTTGTATGTGGACTCTCACATGGTCGGCTAGTTTGGTTCCGGTCTGTCCTATATAGTTTTCTCCGCAGGAAGTACAAATCATGCAATATATTAAATTTCTGGATTTGCACGACATATTAGTATGTATAGTAAACGTTTTGCCACATTTAAAAGTAAATGAATCTCCTGTTTTTAAATATGCACAGGTGCCACAGCGGGGATATATATATACACACAAAGCACTAAAATGACCAACGACACGAACAATTTGACCCGTCCCTTCTTCAGGACAAACGAAAAGAATTACATAAATGTGGCAAAACGTTTACTATACATACTAATATATAGTATGGATCAAGATATAGGTGCAATAACCTATATCAAATGTGTCGAACTTGAAATGCAACAAAAAGTTATTTCCTGTCTTATTTTTCAGTTGATTTAGATAGACACATAGAATTTATGGGATTGATTAATATTCGTTAATCTTCATTTTCTCATGCACATGGTAGTCTTTGTTTCATAACGTAAGATTTACTGCAATGTGACACACTAATTTGACCTTTCCTAACATGAAAGGATCAGAATACAGTATAAATAGAGGCCTCAGTTTGGTAGTTATTGCTTTGTTGTGAGCTGCGCACAAATCAGCGATCTCCATATCAGGTTAGAAGACGTACGAAAAATATATCAATCTAAATAAGTAAGAAAGGGAATATACATTTATTCTTATATTAACCTAATATCCTTTATGCTCTCCATTTTTAGAAGAATATAAAATACTATTCGAAGAAACCGGTTTTCTCATGTCCCGCAGCTTTGTTATTTTTCTTGGCAATTAACAATAGAATACATATTGTTGGTTGAAAATTGTCATTTATTAATGACGATTGAAGAAGTTGACAACTTATTTACAACCCCTATAATAGGGGAGATCCCCGAGTATCAAAACTACAACTCAGACAACCTAAACAAGAATGACATTGGGATCTCCCTAATTTTTATAAATCTTGATAAATACAAACATAATAAAATAGAAAAATAAGGTGGCATGCTTTATCCGCATTTTCAAACAGTTAAATTTCTAAGTTGCTAGGCCTTGTAACCAATAGGTAATTATGGTAGATAATGACTTTTATGTAACGTGTTAATTGTGTATGTTCTATTGTGTATATTTTGGATAAGTAAAATCTGGTAAAAATATATGTTTTGTATAATATGTCAAAGTTTCTTTCACATTTGATGGATGTTGGGTATGGAAATTTTTCTGTTTGAGGCCCCCTCTTTTTGGGATGCCTCATATTGGTATGTTTCTTATAGTCGCTGTCTTGGGTGGAAATTTCCGATCAGGCAAACTTTTAAAAGATGATGTAATGATTTGTTTTAGGATCACGTACTTAGGGTAAGCGGTAAATGTTGTACGGCCGAAACCCGGATGCCGAAAGTCCCGGATAGCGATTTTTTCTTCTTCGATATTTCTCTCTTAATGCTGCATGTAATAACACAAAATTTGCAGAGGATGTAATATAATAATATATTAATAATTGGATGTGTTCTCCCTCTGTATCAAAAGGTGAACAATACGAATAATTGCATAATTAAGTCCTATAAGTAATACAAAATTATAAGTTGGCAACCACCAGTCTAATTAAATCAACCGTCTTCTTAGGATCGTCAACTTGCGATATTAAATGAGCTATTTAAATATGACGAATTGGCTTGATACAAAAAAAAAACAACCAAAAAAAACCAAAATATCTTGCCATATCCTCATTTGATTTTGATCGACACATCATTATAATTAATGAGATTGATTAATGTTCACCATCTTCCTTGTGTCATGCATATAGTAGAATTAGATTAACTGCAATGTGACACACAAATTTTACCTTTCCTGTGATGAAAGAATCCTGATATAGTATAAATAAAGGCCCCAGTTTGATAGGTTTCACTTTGTTGGGAGCTGCGCAAAAGTCAGGGACTTCCATCTCAGGTAAGAAGATATCAAACATTCTATCAATCTAAATAAGTAAGGTCGGGGATACACATTCATTCTGATATTATCCCAATATCTTGTTTTACCCGAATTTTTCAAATTGTTAATCAAAGTAATTGGCACACTGATTTTGACTACGGATAACTCCGTTTACCTGATCACGATATAGGGCTCACAGCGGGTGTGACCAGTCGACAGGGAATGCTTACTCCTCCTAGGCACCTGATCCCACCTCTGGTATATCCAGGGGTCCGTGTTTACCCAACTCTTTATTTTGTATTGCTTACAGGAGTTATGAGATTGATTACTGTTCGTTATCTTCGCCTTTCATAAAAGCATTGTAAAGGCCACGACACTGTTGTATGTTAAAATCTCAAACTTTTGACACAACCCGCGTCTTTATCAAGACACATACATTACATAAACAAATATCACATACTACACACTAAGAAAAAACGACGAATATTAATAATCTACATTGTTAACAAGAATGATACACTGATATACTGAATTAGGAAAATGGGTGGTTTTTTTCCTCGTTCAAATCAATTTTATCACAAACGGATGGCTTCAGCTCTTCACATATTCATGTAGCAATACTCCATATGGTGTTTATGCCTCTCAACTGATTCGATATGTAAGAGCTTAAACTTCGTATTATCAGTTTTTACAAAGACAGGCTACTGATATGGAAAAAATTATTTTGGTTATTTAGATCTCTTTTCATTTACATTAACTACAAGTATTTTACCTATCTATACTCAATTGAGTCAGTTTTGACCACAGCTAGTCCAAAAGTCCTGTTATAAAAATGTTGGTAATCTGACTGTTTTGTCTCCATGGAAACATTAGATAGAAACTGTATCAGGTACATGTAACTTTAGTATATTGATGATTGGGTATGCATGCTTTTCCCAACATTTTCTTAACACTGATTTTTATCAACTACCCGCATTGTGAACAGTGGTTGTGTTTCTGTACAATATTGAAACACTTTTCTCTTATTTTCAGTGGAATTTGTGGGTATTTGAGGGCATATATTTTGCATTAAGGCGTTCCAGCAAATGAATTTTATTTTTAAAAATTACACACAACATAGCTTAGTTTAATAGCAACGGGAAGTTGAATGAAAAATGAATAGACACATTTTTAGAAGGAAAATTCAACATTTATTGAGGCTCACGTCTTTGCACAAAATCGGAAGTCTTGTTGCCATGGAAACACGAATCAAATCACATTTTTAAAGGTGTCATGATTAAAGGACTGAAGTACATGTATGTATACTTCTCAGAAGTTTTACTTTCACATCATGTAGTACAGTTCTTGATGAGCATTTTCATATCAAAAATTGCATACTCAACCAGCAAGGCGTGAGAGTTTGTTTACATCGAAGTCAAACACGTGCAAAATCAGTTGGTCAAAAGCCAAATCACCCACATCTACAACAAAAATTTAAAAAAAATGTTTAAATCCTTCTTCCATGTTTTTTACTCACAAAATATCAAACACAATCCTTGAATTTACACCTCACAAAAATTAGAGAGCCTACCTCATAAGGAAAGTCCCATATTACAAGCAAAGTTCCAGGAATTATTTTCTTCGTGAACCTCCACATAAATAGAGTGATGCAACCTGCAGCCTTTCCCCTAAGGGGGAAGGCTACTATATAGCCATTTTTCCGGGGGAAGATCTACATGTAATATGGGGGAAAGGCTACTATACAACACCTGTGTTGTATAGTAGCCTTTCCCCCATAGTAGATCCCCCCACTCCCGGAAAAATGGCTAAGGGGACACAAATTAGATCTTCTCCCATAGCAGGGTTACCCCCTCGCGTTTTTGGTTTTGGGTTTAGAAAACGGACTATGGAAAGGTAGTCGGGCTTTGTATTGCATAGATAAGAGTATAGAGAAGTGTGTGTTGTCGATAGTTTGAATGTAGATACATGTATGTACATGTATTTTCATAAATTCATAGAGACAAATTTTAGAGATATGCTTTACGGTATTACTGAGAAAGTAAGTATAAAACATACGAAATGAGAGAGAGAGAGAGAGAGAGAGAGAGAGAGAGAGAGAGAGAGAGAGAGAATTAGCTAGTTCACAATTGTAATTTGCATTCTCATTGAAGACATGCTCAAGGGTAGGATCTGTATTTTCGAGTACAATTTAGAGAGTTACATGTACAATATTAATTTAATTTGTTGGTATTTCTAATGTCTTATCCATGTTTGAACACATCTGATGAAAAGCGCATATAATTATTAGAATTTTTTATCATGAATGGACAAATTTTACTGGCCTCCACGAGGCGGTCGGTATGGATACGCAAGTTGTAAATATATGTGTGGTTCAACTGCGCTATTTCAACACATCCTTTGTGAAGTAGAAGTGTTTCTTAGCAAAGAATTTGTTCATGTATTAAGAAAAACTTACAAGTAAGAACAAAAATAAAGAAAGAAAACGTTTCCTGATAACCATGGTAACGCAAAGTCTGAACTGCGGAACAATAGGCATTATGTAAAAAGAAAGATTGTATGTACCACCATTTTACGTACCTTTTACCTGTATATTCTCATGAAGATTCATTTCCATTGTTTTGAAATAATGAATGTACAAAGCATTATCATTATTGTCTAAAACATATTTACTTCGAATTTTTAGATGAAACAAATGGTTTGAGGCCGTTCTTTTGACACTTTGGTCATTTTGTTTTTTGTTTGTATATGTTAATCATTAGAGCACCTGCAAAACCACGAAACGAAATCGAAACTAGCCTAGGCCTACGTAGGAACGAAACGAAACCGACCTAAACGAGAGGTGGATCCAGGTCATATTTCCAGGGGGGGTCCAAATATTTTAGGTATTGACCCAATTTTCCCAGGAGGGGGGGGGGCAACATTTTTAAGGGTGCAAATATATAGTATTAAAATTGAAATTTCAAAATTCCATAGAAGTGGGGGTACTGCGCAAAAGATTTTAATACAATATGGACGAAATATTACCCCGTGTCTTCGTTCTTCTTTTTTAAAACAATCTAGGATCTTTTAAGATAGCAGATACATGTAATATACATGTATGAACATGTACATGTAATAAATTGAGATGGCAAAATGAATAATAGTTTTAAAGCTTTCACCTCGGGTGGGCTAAAAAGGTTTAGGAATGCATGTTAAAAATCTAAACTTTACCAGAATATTTTTCGTATGGGAATAAAGTATGATGTCAGATTCAAAATAAATTCATCTTTGGATAAATTTTGTAAAGGAACATGTATAAATCAAAGTACTGACAGTACAGCTGGGAGTTGCACAGCCTGGAATAGTTACGATTATGTTGATAACATGTTCACATTTATTAATCTACCAATGACCCGAGAACTGTTGGGGGAATTCCTCTCAAAAACCTCTAATTCAATTGAAAAATCACAATGAGGTGTTAAGAATCATGTCTAGCGAGAAATCGAGTTGATTCCTTAGTAGCGGCAATTTGGAACCGGGGGGGGGGGGGGGTAGACAATCAACAGAGTTGTAGAATATTTAAGTTTTACTCAACTATTTGTATGAAAAGCTTTTGTGTTAATCAAATGGAGAGAGACAATTTTGATTTCTCGAACGATACATATTTATGTGTTTAACTAACAAATCTGAGTTGCCTAAATAGGTGCTGTTTTACAAGCACGTAATACTCTGATTTTACAGGTATAATTGTTTTACATAACATTCGACTGAATGAAATGTTTGTTGAATAATAAATATTTCCAAAAACCTCAATCAAGGGAATTCGGAAATTAACTCTCCATTTAGGATATAAAAGAAATGAATTGCCAGAAAAGGATTAATTTCAGAATGGAAAAAATATATATGGGAATGGACCGCCGTAAACGTAACTGGAATGAAAAGAGGGGGGTCTACTATATAGTAGGTTTTCCTGGGATGTAATCTGGTTATAAAAGGGGGAAATCCTACTATATAGCCACATTTCCGTGGAAGAAGATCTACCCGGGGAAAAACTACTATATAGCCATTGGGGGTGGGGGTGGTGGCTAGGGGGAAATGCTGCTATATAACATCGGTCGTTTTCCACAAGTTTTGATGCTTACAGAGAATGGCTCTTAATAGCCTTTGTGGTATTTGCAAACGATACTGATATCAACAACTATCAAATATAGTACGTTACGCCATTAAACTTTCTCTTACGTCTCTTTTTATTTCATAAATTTACACCATTATTTTTACAGAAAATGCGAATATACCTCAATTATTTCTTCCTCGTTATCTGCCTACTTGCGGGTGCTAGTTTCGGACGTAGAGTAAAAGGAGTATATTATCAACAATTTCCCGGTAAAGCATATCCACCGCAGGGACATTACTGGAAATATGGTGGTGGGTATGGCGGCGGGTGTGGCGGCGGATATGGCCGGAGATGTCGTCGTCGAAATCGAGGCGGATGGTTCCGCTTTGGAGGATAGAACGGCAAAGTGTACAAGTACGTATATATATATATATATATATATATATATATATATATATATATATATATATATATATATATATATATATATATATTGCGTGTTTTGATATTTGGTTTATCCAACGAGTTGATATGGTGTATTCATTCGCGAGGCTTGCCGAATAAATACACCATATCAACGAGTTGGATAAACCAAAATATCAAAATTCGCAATTATAGATGTTCTATTTATCTCATACGTCTTCTTTTCATTTGATTTTGAGATGATCCCCAGTATGGTAGAAACAGCTGATTGAATTTGTTTGGAATCTGTGGCTCATACGTCGTGCTTATCGGTCTTCATTACGCGGGAAAAAATAGCGCGCTTATAATCCATTCATATACAGTACAAAAGGACATTTTTATAAAAGAGACCATGGGTGAAAATTGTTTTAGAAGGGATTATAGTTTATAATTAATAATCGTTTTGCCATTCCAACAAAGTAACAACTATTGACCGAGTATCTATTTTTTTTTTTTTTTACGTAGGCCCGACCTTCTGATGAAAGTTTGATGCCGTCGTCTTTTTTAAATAAACATGTGTAACAACAATCAATGAAAGTGATATTTTAATGCAGCATTATTAGAATGTTCAACAGTTTACAATGAAAAGTAGAAGTGTTTGTGCATTTGGATTTTATTCACATGGTTTCTTTGGATCTGAGGACGAGAGGAAAACCTGAGGCACTTTAGGCCTAGTAAGTTATGCTGTTGAGATTTATTAGGCCTACATTCAATAGGGCTCCAGAGAAAAGAGACTGTGCTTCTGAATATTTGGTACTGCAGCATGTCGAGGTACTTCCCATTATGCTTGTACAGTAGGCGGTTGATTCCTTGTCGATGATAATGGTGTGGACATATTTTTGCTTTTATATATGATCGTAATTTTTGAGTAGTTACAGACCGAGTTGGCATTTCTATGGCCGGTAACTTCCATTAAATGTCAGTGGGGGCAACATCATTTTAATTTTGCTATAAAAGAAATTCTTAATAAATACAGAATAACAAATTATACGCTTTATTTCATGCGTCGATATGCATAAACACAGAAAATATGTCATCCAAGAGGGGATATAAGTGTATGTGTGTGTACGTGCGCGCGCGCGCGTGCGTGCGTGTGTGACGTTAACTGAAGAATATCGAATCGTCAGATTTTCGAGTAGAAAAAAATATAACATCAAATGCAAACTAGGCACTAAAAAGGCTGCAAAATAAAAGAAAGAATACATATTTAGATATTCCGTGGGGATCCGGGTTAGAATAGGTCCTCAGTACCCCCTTGTTTGTCGTAAGAGGCGATTAAATGGGACGGTTCTCGGATGAGACCGCAAAAACCGAGGTCCCGTGTCACAGCAGGTGTGGTACGGTAAAGACCCCTCCCTGCTCAATGACCATAAGCGCCGAACATAGGCCTAAATTTTGCAGCCCTTCACCGGCAGTGGTGACGTCTCCATATGAATGAAATATTCTTGAGAGGGACGTAAAACAATATCCAATCAATCAATCATATCTAAATTATCGAATGTTCCATATGCATGGAGCAATGAATCGGTAAAGTTGGCTACTAGTAACCAGCTACTGGACTTTTGCAAGAAGGACTGACTTTTACAATCAACGGCTGACTTTGACACGAGCAAATTGAACGGAAACCTTTTCGTGACATTTCTGTATATATGAATTTAATTATGAACCGATACAATATACAGAAATGTTCAAGTTTTCTAAGCATGATAGAGTTGTAACTACGCAACTGATGCAAAATGTACAAACGAACTACAAGCGGAAATGCATGCTCTGACTCCAATAAATTCACTGAAGTAAATCTTTTAACATTTATTCATAGAATCAAATTGATTGTTTTAGAATTTGTGATATTTTCACAAGACAAGTTACAAAAGAGAACACAAAATAATCGATATATATTGCATGAGATAATTATCATAAACTGTTATAGAATATAAAGAGTATCCACTCACTCCTCAAATACGCAGATTTTCTTCATTTATTCGTTACACTTTGGTTGTATCAACGCGATCGATGCACGTATCTTCAAAAGCATTTGTATTTACATTTACTACTGGGTTTATTTTCTGTGATAATCCTTTGAAGCTTCAGTGTAATGATAATCCCATAGACAACATCTTGTAAATCAGCGTGTGTATGAGGTTAGTACCTAAAGGCGCGAGTACGAAAACATGGAATGTCGTGTGTATTTCAAATCTTAAAGAATGTATATCTTCATTTCTTATTTCAAATATATTAATATGTTTTCGCTCGCTATAAGTAATCAGTGTCAAGCTTGTGGGGTATGTGAGTGATTAACTACATAGGAAAAGACAATTATTCATGTATAACGACGAGTATTTCATATTGTTAGAGGTCACGTGTCTAAAAATTGGAAATTGAGGCATTTCATGAGACTTTATGATTCATCTTTCAAATTAAGTTAAAATTTTCTTGAATTTTCAAAATGATTTTTCCATTTGGGAACAGAAGAAACCAATTCGCTTCTTTACAATATACAGATGTAGCTAAGAAAATACGGGTTAGATCAGAGAGCCAAAGACCCACCCGTTATAAAAACCTTCGATTAATGGCTGAGAAAGCTCTGGGCACGGTTGACGCCGTGAATCGCTGTATTCTTGCATCGCCTTCTCAAAAATTTAACATAAAAAATTCTGACATACTTCCCCACTATACTTGTGTCCAAACATACCTCCATACATTCATTAAATCCTCATATGAACCGAAAACTCAGATTCAAAATATTTCGTTTGTTGACGTAGCAAGCCATTTTCGGTACCCAGTAAATTCGAACCCTTGTTCATTTCCATAATCGTACTCTTTTCTATGTGACCTAATATCCCCATAAATATTTGAGTCACTCAGGTGACCTAGTTAGCGTCCGTCGTCGTGAGCCGTGCGTTAACAAGTGAACATTTTTAACTTTTTCTTGATAACTACCATTTTAATTCGTTTTGAATTTGATATGAAGCATCTTTGGGACAAGGGGGGGGAGGGTATATTATAAATTTTGGTCGGCGGGGGGTATATTACAAATTCCAGGACTCATAAGTCCTAAGGCGGCCTTCAGGGTGGAGCTCATAAGTCCTAAGGAGGCCTTAAGGGTGAAGCAAAAACAATTAACCAAAAATTGACCAATTTTCACAAATCTTCCTCTCTACAACCTCACATCTGTAAGAAAATCTAAATACATAGACATTTAAAGCAGGACGGCCTCTACCCAAATTGTATATTTCATGATCTTCGTGATAGAGGTTCTGACTCCAGAGCGGGGCCAAAATTGGTATATAATATAGTGTTCATGTGTAAAGCATTCGAATGGCATTTTCTCTAAAGCTATGCTGTGGGCTTCTCGTTAGTTAAATATTTTGATGAAATAATTCCAGTTCGGCTAAAAAATTGTTGAAATGAAAAGAATTGTCTAAATAGATGTAAGTATTGAATTGGATTCACGGCTTTCATTAGTCTGCATCCCCCTCCCCCTCCAAAGTTCTGTTTAAATGTCAGTATTAAAAATGGATTAATCGCAGGCAAGGACCAGATCGACTATAGGCTTTCACTCAAGAGCGTATTTTACGTCCAGTATTCGTGTTTATCATAAATGATGACAGAATACGAACTTCATATTGGATACAATGAATAGATATAAAAATCAACGGGGTTCGAATTGACTGCTACCCAATATGGCTACATCAACAAAAGAAATCATTTGAAACTGTGAGTTTTCGGTTAAAATGGGGCTTTAATGAATGTTTGGACAGACGTATAGTGGGAAAATGTGTCAGGATTTTTTAAAATATATTTTGAGTCGGCAATGCAAGAATACAGCGACATGAGACTTCAATCGTGCGCAGATTTATCAGCGCCGTAAATCGAAGGTTTATATACGTATACAGGTTGGATCTGTAGCTCTCTGGTATATCCCAATATCATCACAGAGAGCTACAGATGATGTACATGCAATTCCGAAATGTCGGTACGTTTAGCTTGTTTTGCGTTGTACCTGTGCGTGTTTGATTGAATAAAGCTGAATAACAACTTTACACATTTCTATAATAAAAGAAACACAACGCTCCTGCATAATAATAAACTTATATTCGATTCATCATGATGCAATAACTTTTTTAATCTCCGCAAGTTTTACACCTAGGTATGCATACAAAGATTTAATAGCCTTGTGGTTTCTGGGTTTGTTTGTTTTTTTGTTTTTTTTATAATTGTCGGATAAATGAAGTGAGCGTTCCCTCTGCGCTACCTGGACACCCCTTAGTGATATCGGGTATCTTGATATGCCATCAATTTTCAGATATCACGCTTAAGGAAGTCAGCTACTTATACCTTTTGTTTGCTTGTAACCTGAAATTTCAAGTTTTTTTGTAAATATCTTAAGGGACTCTATGTTTGTATTAGATATTTGACTAATTTACAAATGTCAATGTGAAGAGGAGTGATATCGGGTATCTTGATATGCCATCGATTTTCAGATATCACGCTTAAGGAGGTCAGCTACTTATACCTTTTAATTGCAGGTAATCTAAAATTTTAGGAATTCTGTGTTTGTTTTAGATATCTGACTAATTTACTATTGCACATAGGGCAAGGAGTGATATTAGGTATCTTGATATGCCATCAATTTTCAGATATCACGCTTAAGGAAATCAGCTACTTATACTTTTCGATTCAAAGTACACTGAAATGTTAATAATTGCGTGAAGCCTGTGTTTATATCAGGTATCTGACAAATATAACATAACAATATGGCAAGGAGTTATATTGAGTGTCTTAATATGCCATCAATTTTCAGATGTCACGCGAAATGAAATGAAATATTAACACTTTTTGAATGAAGGAAAAATCTACCCCAACATTTCTTTTTTCCTGAAAACCTAAAGGAATTATGTGCTTGTATTATTCATGGCTCCATGCTGAAACTAGCAATCACTAAGGGAAATCATCAAAGAACTGATAGTACTCAAAGAAAAATTTGAATTCAAAACCTGTTTTAAAGGAATATTTGAATTAAATTCATGTTTGAATTTGAAAACAAGAGGCCCATGGGCCACATCGTTCACTTGATCAGCAGTTCCTAGCAATAAATAATCTTGAGCAAAACATTATTTTGTCAAAATTTTCTCCCTATATATTTGAATGTAAAACTTTGATCCCCTATTGTGACCCAATCCTGCCCCCGGGGTCCATGATTTTAACAAACCTGAATCTGCACAATATCAGGACGCTTTCATGTAAATTTCTACTTTTCTGGCCTAGTGGTTTTTGAGAAGATTTTTAAAGATTTTTTCTATGTATTACATATAGTATGTAAAACTTTTATCCCCTATTGTGGCCCCATAGGTTATGATATAACAAACTTGAATTTGCACTATGTCAGGAAGCTTTCGTGTGAATTTCAGCTCCTCTGATCCAGTGGTTCTTGAGAAGTTTTTTAAATGATCCACCCTATTTGCATTTTTATGATTATTTCCCCTTTCAAGGAGGCATGACCCTTAATTTGAATAAGCTGGTTACTAGTAGCCAACTTTACCGATCTTGGAGCAATACTGTTCTGAACGATATTCAAGTCTTCTCGGTTTTAGTGCTTTATATATTTAATTTGTATAAGCTGGTTACTAGTAGCCAACTTTACCGATCTTGGAGCAATACTGTTCTGAACGATATTCAAGTCTTCTCGGTTTTAGTGCTTTATATATTAAATTGTATCGTTTTGCATATTATATGTATTGACTTGGAGGTAAACTAACGGAAATAGATCGGTTGAGTTTTTAAAAACTTTTATTCTATATTGACTCATTACATGTTTGAACGCTTTGACGACAATGTGTTTCACTTAACAGGTATATCAAATGAGGAAGGACACGAGCATTGAGATGAATACGAGACTCCTACTTCATGTTTTGATTATTCTCAATAAATGATTTTATTTGCAGAGTTCTGTCTTACATTATATGGTCGTTATGATAATCTAGTTCGTCAATATAACCTATCATTGGATCAAATGTTTTCTGACTTGTTTCATACCGATTGTTAGGCCGTTCTTGGCACACTGATTTTGACTACGGTAACTCCGTTTACCTGATCAAGATTTAGGGCTCACAGCGGGTGTGACCGATCGACAGGGGATGCTTAGTATTCATAGGCACCTGATTCCACCTCTGGTGTAGCCAGGGGTCCGTGTTTGCCCGGCTCTCTGTTTTGTCCGTAGTCAAAATCAGTGTGCCAAGAACGGCCTAACAATCGGCACGAAACACGTCAAACAGCATTTGACCCAATGATAGGTTGTATTGGTAAACTTGATCGTTATAACCAGGGGCGTAGCCAGGGTACTTATGATGTGGACGCCCGAGCAGGCAGGGGGTTTAGGGGCCACCTTAAGGACCCCAATGGGTCCCGGAAGCTGGTAAATTTTAGACAATTTCCATGTGAATATTCGACCCTCCTGAATGCATTTTCCGTACACTTTATAAAACTATTGAATTTCACTACCTTTTGATATTTCTAATCCCCAACTCTCTCTCTCTCTCTCTCTCTCTCTCTCTCTCTCTCTCTCTCTCTCTCTCTCTCTCTCTCTCTCTCTCTCTCTCTCTCTCTAATTTCGTATGTTTTATACTTTCTCAGTAATACCGTAAAGCATATCTTTAAAATTTGTCTCTATGAATTTATGAAAATACATGTGATGGCGGATTCTGGCTCACGAGGTTGAGTGGCTGCGGTTGTTCGCTGTTTTTTCGGTCTAGGTGCAGAATTTGCTATCCTCCTCCCAATCTAATTAACACATGTGTAGCGAGTATGTGAGCGGATCTAACATCTAATTTTAATTAGATTGTCCTCCTCCCGGCATATTATTATATATCATCATATCTATTATGATTAAATCAACTAGTACTGATTTGAGAAACTATTTCAGGGTGTAGTGAGCCACCTGAAATTTCACTAGAGGAGTTATTCTGCTAAAATTAAACTTTAATATACAGCACAACCAGCCGCAAGACATTTGACCTACTGCCTGAATTGAATGGTTGACCTTGACCTACAGTGTAATATCTGAATAGACC
Source organism: Ostrea edulis (assembly GCF_947568905.1). Classification (NCBI taxonomy): domain Eukaryota; kingdom Metazoa; phylum Mollusca; class Bivalvia; order Ostreida; family Ostreidae; genus Ostrea; species Ostrea edulis. The sequence continues at coordinate 80,824,671 of NC_079168.1, forward strand.
AGTAGGTGTGTCGAAGCTTAGCTGGCTGCCCAGTAATCCCTCATAGGCTGCTTAGCAGCTGGATTAACAAGAGTGATACAAATTTAATATTTATTAATTGTAATCAGAAACAGGATGCAAATTTACATATATGGTGGAAAGGGTCGCATGCAAATTTTTTGTGGGGAACTGGAGAGGCGGCCAGTGTGCCAGTTTGACTACCAAAGTAGGGGCAAAACAGGGACCCTATGTGGACATAGGTGCCCGAACCTGAACCGGTGACAATGTTCTAGGGGGGGGGGTAGAGATTTTTGCGCATCTCACCTGTCTCCTACGTGCTACCTGATTTAATTAGCAAGTGTGGATCAAGCTGTAGACCCTCCTACAGTAGGAGGTGGATGTGGCCCCAGCTATGAACTAGCTGAGAGCCCCACGAATTAAACTTTAGCAACTTATGCAAGAAATTACTATTTTCTGTCAATATCCACTGACCCTTGATCTACTTTAGTGGTTATCTGGAGGGTACACGTGAAATACCTGCCCCCTGCTTTAGTAGCAGGTGGGAGGAGAGCCGGTTTTGGCGCAGAATTAGTGATCAACTACCCCAAGGCACTCCCCAGTCGGCCATCGACATTGGAACAATGTCCACCACAACAAATTTGATTTCTTTTTCTTTATTTTCCCCATCACCATGCATACTTGGAATTGGAGGCACTTTAAATAGTGGGGTGGGCAATGTGCACCCTCGTCCGTCACCCAGGCCCCCTGTAGGCACGAGGGGAGAGCCTTGATCTCTATGCTCCCCCCTTCGAACCCCCTTGTGTACTCTCAAGCAGTGGTTACTATGACCAAGATTTTACTGGTATCACCAAACTGACACATTTCTGATAATCATTCTCGACTTGTAGATTAGCTGAATTTCCTGTAATTTTCATGGGAATATCTAAAACTTTCAGGATTCCTGACCAAAAATTAGACTCAATTCTGAAGTTGACCGTTTCAAAATGTGTAATCTCAAAGGTAATAAATCAACAGCAAAGTAGTCTCAATTCAAGACTTGTCAGCCCTTTGAACAACTCCTATGATGGAAAGCAAAAATTTGACAAAATTTCCTAACACCGATTTAGAAAACCATCTCCCAGTCCTACTGGAGGAAAGTTAAATCCCATAACTGAAACTGATATACCTCTAAAGATTCCTATTGATTCTGAAAATTTTAAGCAAAAAATTCTAGAATAACTTTGAAGTCTGAATTCCGTCAAAAAAGATGTAACTACAAGTCCAAAAAACTTCCTTAAAAACTAAGGTAACGATAGCAGAATACGGCACAATGCTAAATATCAGTTTCGACAATTCCTAAGACTTAACAATAAACTGTAATAGATCAAACTTTTTAGACCGGAAATTCCTAATAAATTCGTCAAACTAATCCAAACGTCCCAAAGCCATGCGAGAATTAATCCAAACTCAGCTAAGAATTAAAATTAAAAACTGATTACTTGAGTCAAAATACGAAATAACCCAGCCCAGCAATACTCCTAAACCTATACCCCCCACAGCACACCCCCTCGAAGTCCTAAGCAGCAGAGAGCGAGCGTCTCGAGATTCCCGTTTTATACTAAAACATGACGTAAAGGTTAGAAACGTAGGACAAAAGTTGGAAAAGTTGGATAACGAAAGATGACACTTTCTGACGTGGTTTCTTGACTGTTGGAACCATACAAACTCTAATAAATGCCTATTAAATAAATTATGAAAAAAGTCAACGCCGAATACATCTGAGACAAAATCAGTCAATTATTTACATGAAAATAGAATGCATAGTGTTATTGACTTCAAAATTAACCAAACAATAACTAACTTTTCTGATCAGGCAATAAACAACGACGAACCCATCAACAATCTAGCTACAAGTCCAAAATTAGATTGAAATTGTCGATAATTATCGGAAATAAAAACTGCAATTAAAGGAGACTAACGATATGGATCTAGGGTCTACCTGCTATGGAAGGTGCTAAAGATCCAAAGAACGACAAGTAAGGTGGGAATATACTGCGACTCATACTCTGTGAGGCTGGTTCTAGCACAAACCTGTAACGTGTGTACGAAATAGCATACATTGCTCCACATCACTTACGCTGTCGGAATCATCTGTAAACTACATAAATTAAAAAGAAGCAAATTGCTGAAGTAGCAAGTGAATTACACGTAATTGCATAGGGACTGTTAATAATAAATAAGTACTATGAAGTTAATAACTCTGCATAAATTGACACCTGTGAGGTCCTAGGTACCTACAGTTGTAATCATGATGTATTAAAACCCGCGAACCCCTGTGGCCGTGAATAGCAATGCCTACCCTGAAACTTGGGCCCAATAATGCCTAGCAAGTAAACCTAACGAGATAATGTAGTGGTTGGCCGCATTGCAAATTGAACCTCGTGTTAGGTTGAGGTCCGAGCCCCTGGTCTATGCTGTGCCGACATTTTGGCACAATCGGGTATACCTGAACGTTATCCAGACACACATGTATATGACATGTGTTGATCAATGAATACAAAGTAACGCGACATTACGGAGAACTTTACAGAATGGGACAAATGAAGAGTAAACAAGCATTGGAATTTGTAGCATGATCTGACTATCTGGTACCCTTTGCTTGACCGACTCGGTAACCATGCCTATTGAAAGGTCATGAAACCTATGATAACCAAGTACCTTGAATCACAAATGGCATTTTGGCAAAATAGATACAAGGATGCTTACTCCTCCTAGGCACCTGATCCCACCTCTGGTGTGTCCAGGGGTCAGTGTTTGCCCAACTCTCTATATTGTATTGCTTATAGGAGTTATGAGATTGATCACTGTTCGTTATCTTCACCTTTCATGCAATCAAAATTGTGCCATAGGTTTGCCATTGATCGAGATACATACTAATAGAGCACCGGCGATGCTAAGTATATTATGTAGTGTAGGACATGACCAGGATATGAATTTACATATGGTGGATCCCAGAAGATCTATACAGAAACTAAGTTTGAGTATTGATATCGCCTTGCGGGCTGTGTTATGCAAATGCTTTACGAAGGCAGAACTGCCTGCAGAACTTGAAGCTAACTTTTTATGTCACCAGTCCAGCCGGACTGATGGGGTATAATTTCAACCAGTCCGCAGAAAAATTTACCAGTCCAACAGAGTTTTCCAGAAATAATTAAATATATTTCGTTAATGTTATTTAAATGAAATTTAAGTCAATGTGCCTCAGACAATATTGTAACACTTAAATGTGGGATTTATATTTACAAATCAGATTCATCTGATATCTACAGATCGAAGTATGCCAAATGTGTGTATGAAATTTATGATAAGTTTATTTTCCAAAATGATGATTTAGAAAATTAACTAGTCTCATCTGACTGGCTAAAACAAATGTCATTCAGTCCGCTAGACTTTTAACCAGTCACAGACTGAGGGGCATGTTAATTTCGAGCCCTGGCCTATAGTATTTGAAGCAAGTGAATATCAAATAAATGGAGCGACTAACCAGGTTGACCTTGAGAAGGGAGAGTAGCGATCGTCCGGGATTAAACCTCTATCGCCGGCTGAATGGGTACCTCCTGCATTTAAAAGAGGGGGGTTGCCGTGCTTCAATGCCTTGGCTGGCATGCCGTCCATGTCTCGAGCTCAAGTCCCATGGGGATCCGGGTTAGAAAGGTCCACAGCACCCCTTGCTTGTTGTAAGAGGCCACCAAATTAAACCGAGGGTCCGAATCACAGGAGGTGTGGGCGGTGGCACGATAAAAATTGCTCCCCGCTAAGCGGCCGAAAGCGCCGGGCACAGGCCAATGTTTCGCAACCCATCGCCGACAGTGGTGACAATTCTATTCTTGGAAGAGACGTTTTATTGTATTGCTTATAGGACTTATGAGATTGGTCACAGTTCGTTGTCTTCACCTTGTAAAAACAATAAATCAGTGTTGCTTCTATCTGTTTCTTTTTGGCTCCATCCTGTCGCTACACTAGCAAAGGATTGTTTGGCTGCGTATACGATTGAACGATGTTAATAAATGAACTTGATGGCAATGGATTGTCTTTGTGATAATTATTTTTCACAATGTGTTCAATCTAAGGTTTTCAGCAGAATGAAAAGTTAACTCGTTCTCCGTTAGGCGTAGTTGTCTATACGGTGAGATGGTTCAACCAGGTTTATTTCGTAAACGGTACGAACTGTATTAGCCAATCTTAATTAATTGTGGACTATTTGATATGCATCAAATAATTTTGATTATTGTTAATAGATCAGACATCGTCCATATATCTAAATGTCGAATTGAAGGCCACAGCGAAAGATATTTTCTTCTCACGTAGTTTTTTTTAATAAATTCTGCTTCATATGAATATAAAAACAGGTCAGTTAACAGGAGCACAATTTGTGTCCATGGGAATTCCAACATACTGTTGGAAGACCTGATCACCAAAGACCACGAAGATATTGTCAATGAGGAACTCTAGCATATTTTTTATTTCAACTTCAGAGTACTTGTGCGTGGAATTAGAGTGGTGTTTCACAAAGTAAGTTTTTGGATGGCTGATATCACTAGATTTGAATATTTCCTTTTTCCATTTTTGTTGAAGAAGCAACTGTCTATGATGTCAAAAAGTCTTGTTTTTAATTTATCGTGAGGAATGGTCATATATAGTGTTGAAAAGTCATAGGTTTTGATGTTATTGATTTGGGAAAAGTTTTGCAATTTTAAGTTTACAAAAAGTTAATTTTTTTGAATCCACATTTAATTAAAACAATTTCTGGCATATGTAGTCCCACAGTAAGTTTGCAGTTTCTCCTTCACAGCTGCTAATATTTTCGTGAGGAGCAAAGATAAGGGCTTGGTAGAGCACTAGCTGGATCCAGCAATGTATCTTTGTTTGTAAGGGGTTTTATGTAGTTTAGGAATCCAGTATAGGTACGGTAACTCATATTCATTCGACCCATTGACTGCGATATTAAAGGTGTCTAAAACTGAAGCATGGTTTTGAAGAATTTCATCTTTCGAAAGGATAGCTGGAGTATAAGTACGATTACCAAAAGTGGAATTAATGCCAAGTTCGTTTAAAATACAGTTGTAATAATGGGCCTTACAAACAAAGACAATGTTGTTACTAGCTTTGTCAGCTGGAACCAAAAGATAGTCCTCATGTAACCTATCTAATTCTTTGATCACTTCTGGTTTACTAAACACAGAAGGATAGATGGTACGTACTTTTATTTTAATATGTTTAATGCGGAATTTTAATATTCCTCTTATGCTTTTAACCCATTCTGACAATGTATCAAGTTCTTTTTCATATTTAGACATCGTCAGGTATTATCTTCGACAGAATTCATAATAGAGATGAAGGTCTGTCGCCAATTAAAAGACCAAGGTTCTTTGTATTTAGGACCTTTTTAGAATAAGTGATTTGAGGTCCTCATTTTCAACTATAACAACATCACCAGTAATGACATGTCCAGTTGAACTATAGTTGAAAGAAATAAATTCCTTTTTCTCTGACTGACCAGCAGTTCAATTCTGCACATACTTCGAAGTGTGATTTAAAATCACTCCAGGATGTACTGCCATCAAATGTTGCAGGTTAAATGAAATGACGCTTCTGGTCTTCAATTTCTGGACCTGTACATGTGGTATTATTCCTAGCTTTGGCAGTATTGTTATCTGCCACTGTTCTCGAAGTTTGACCCAACATTGATGTATTTCTCATATTTGAGACACACCAATCAGTACTTGTTGATCGAGTATTGCTTGCTATTCCCTCATTTTTGCTTCTTTGACTATACCCCTTTGGTCTGCCAGTTGCCCTGTCACAGTATGGTCTGCCAGTTGTCCTGTCACAGTATGGTCCGCCAGTTGCCCTGTCACAGTATGGTCTGCCAGTTGCCCTGTCACAGTATGGTCTGCCAGTTGTCTGTACATTCTAGGGTGATCATACGTATGACCTGTCAGACTAATATTACTAGCATGCCGTGTAACAATTCGTGTCGAATGTTTATGCCTAACCGTTTCCAATTCTAACCTCATGATTTCCCAATCAAGAAATGTTATCTCATTTTTAATATTGCTACCCATTGCTTGCAAGATTGAATAATCAAATATGAAAGGCAAAGAAGTACACCGCTGCCACCAAAATTATGTAACGGCACTCTATTGCCATCAATCTGTTATGAGTTCGAAAAGAACCTCTTTGCTTAACTAAAGTGTAATTTTCCTCAATCACTGATTAGATATATATTTATTTATTTGAATGTTCCTACCTTGGGTTGAAATCAAGTAGTAAATCAATAATAAATGGAAGACTTGAAGAAAGTAAATAGTATGTTTCCTTAACTAAATAGACTAGTACCAGGAACAGGTCGGCTCTATTCGGGCCACTGTCCCCAGCATTAGCTATTTTACCTAACTTACTGTCAGTGTTATGGTCAGTCACAATGAACAAGCACACCGGAAAACAATAAAGCGAGCAAACAATCAAAACAGCTTCAGCTCTATTCGGGCCACTGAATTAATTGTTTACTTAACTTTCCTAATACTAAAACCTTTATTTATCATTACTTCTTATTAGGCTTCTGCTCGGTTTGATCGGTTCACAAGAAGGACACGGAATCACAGCATCCCGGGTTTATATACACACGGGATGTTCTAATCATAAGGGGTGTCAGGTTATTCCATGATATCATGACAAATATAGTCAGTAAAACGTTTGATTGAATAGAACAAAAACATTACAACAGAATGGTTTAAAGAGCCTTTAATGGGCAACATCCATAATTACAAAATTCAGTCTGTATTCTGGTGTTGAAAAGGGAATGTGAGGTAGACCAAATTGTCTGTTGACGGATGGTGAAAGTGAATCAAATGAGACATTGTGTATATTTGGTCTTTGGTATGAACGATGTCCATGGCTACGTTTGCGTTTCAGTGTATTGGGAAAAGTCCCACCACATTCACGTTATTTCCTTGTGAACTAGTCAAAGTTCCCACATTATCTTTATAGCACCCATTTAGAAACGCACTGTCTAGTGTCTTAATCCAGCAGTCTTCTCATTTTCTACGAAACGGAGTACTTAAAGTTTTACTGTTAGTATGGTTGTATGTTTTTTTCTAGATTTCTGATCCTTATCGGCAAGATTTGATTCCACATAGCCGGAAACACAATTGCGTCTAGATCTACCATATGTGCTACTCTTGTTGTGTTTTTTTTCCCCTGTTTTATTATCTAAACTGATTGAAGTTAGAGTACATTTTACAATCCTAGAAGTTGTAAAAAATGAATTTATTTTCCGATTTCCCATTGTTACAAGGACATTTGTTAAAATATGTAGTAGTATTTCTTTAAAGATGTTTGCCTGTTCATTAAATCTATAAAGTATGTCATTTCTTGATATTACAGGAGCTCAGAAAATAATTAATTTCATTACATTACAATTACTAGAGTCACCACTTCCTGATGAAGGGTCAGGTGAGGAAATCGCAAGTTCAAAAAGTACAGGTGAGAAACCAAAGGTTGATAAAATACAGGTGAGAAACCACAGGTTGGTAAAATACAGGTGAGAAACCACAGGTTGGTAAAATACAGGTGAGAAACTACAGGTTGATAAAATACAGGTGCGAAACCACAGGTTGATAAAATACAGGTGAGGAAATCACAGATTGATAAAATACAGGTGAGGAAATCACAGATTGATAAAATACAGGTGAGGAAATCACAGATTGATAAAATACAGGTGAGGAAATCACAGATTGATAAAATACAGGTGAGGAAATCACAGATTGATAAAATACAGGTGAGGAAATCACAGATTGATAAAATACAGGTGAGGAAATCACAGATTGATAAAATACAGGTGAGGAAATCACAGATTGATAAAATACAGGTGAGGAAATCACAGATTGATAAAATACAGGTGAGGAAATCACAGATTGATAAAATACAGGTGAGGAAATCACAGATTGATAAAATACAGGTGAGGAAATCAAATGCAAGTGGAAATAACACAGGTGGGTAAACCACAGGCAGATGGGTAAATCATAGATGTTTAAGAGCTTGTCTACGAGAAAACCATGCAAAATGTGATAGAAGCAAGGTTGTCGGATCAACAACATATTTTGAGTGTAATAAAGTACATCAATATCTAATACTTTGGCATATTTTTTTCGGGGATGTAGTCATTGGATAGGGATTTGCAGTCATGTTACTAAAAATAGCACTTTTGATCTGACAAAAGGGTAAAATTATGTATATTTTACCCTTTTTATTTAAAAATTCTAACAGGTTATTGAAAATGGATTTTTAAAAATTGACACAGTTTGTAAAACAACTGGATATACATATTCATATTGTTTAGTGGGACTCTAAAATTTTACTTCCGTTTAAGTGCACAAAGGTCACAAATTTGGCACGATTCCAGATTTTGATAAATTGCAGAAAATGATAACTTTTGAATCAACCAGTAGTCAGAAAGTAACGCTTTGATTTATTCAAAATTACTTTCATCTTATAGAGAAGAAGTATATTTACGATATATCAAAAATCTGTCTTTGGATTTTCGATTATAGTAAATATATTAATACTTCAAGTTGGGCATTTTTTCCTGCTTGTAGAGCTTTTATTCTGGTAGCCACCTAAACCTGTTTGCCATGCATGGTCCTTGTTATCTTATTAAGTCGTACATAACTTTATGATTTCATATCAGATGACCAGAAGTATGTATCAATCATTTTTTGTTGCTATGGGTCCTGGTTGCAATGGTGACAAATTGCAAAATTTGAAAAAAATAACGTGGTTTTTTTTTTAAATAATATGCATCGTATGAATAGATGTAATTTAACAAAACTTTTAAAATGCAATTTTTAAAAACAAATTTCATGCCAATTTATATTATGCTATATATAATAAATTCTTTATTTAAACAGGATAGCACAATTAGTACAAATGACTAGTTTACATTGTGGTCCTACAAAGACTTAGATATACCAAAAGCAATTGGATCATATTTCTTCATAGATTTGCTTTTCCTATGGATACAATAAGGATAAATCTATTTTTAAAATCTGACTGGTTATTGAAAACATTCTGAAATAATCAAACTCAATCGCAAATACTAAGCCAGACAGCAATGTAACTTTTGAAAAGTTGTATGAGAGTCACAATATTGATATTCTAAAACAAATGAAATGGTTGCCATAGTAACATTTAGACCAATTTAATGACAGACGTGCTTTAATTTCAAAGGTAAAACTTGTGTGAAGACAGAACTTAATAAATATCCAGAGTATAAAAATACCCCAAATCTTTATCTTTTCCTCGGGACAGTTAACACGTCATATGAAGTTGTCAGGTACAATATATTAGATAAAAAGTACTTTGTGGCTAGGAATTTTTAGATGTCATCAAACTTTAGCAAATGAAGTACCCAGAAAAAAATTGAGCAGCAATCCTTAAACAATTAAATAACATGCTTAATATGTGCATATAAAGAAGAGTTGTCAGATGACTGTACCTAACCGTTTGTTCAAAAGGTTAAGTTTTTGAAAAATAGGTCAAAGTCCAAGGTTACTGGGTCAAAAGTTTTGCTACCATATCAAAGGTCTGCTCATGAGGTATCTAAATATGAAATATCAAATCTCTATCCCCTTGGTTCAAAAGATATAGCCAAGGTTAATGTTTTTGAAAAGTAGGTCAAAGTCCAAGGTCATGCAACGTTAATTGTTCTGGTAACAAAAGAAATGGCATCTATGTTTGAAACATCAAATCTCTATCACTCTTGGTTCAAAAGATATAACCAAGATAAAGTTTTTGAACAGTACGTCAAAGTTCAAGGCAAAGGTCATTAGGTCAAATGTCTTCTACCAAAACAAAGGTCTCTTCATGAGGCATCTATATGTAAAATATGAAAGCCTTATCTTTATTGGTTCAAAAGACAGCCCAGATTGAAGGTGTTTTTTTTAAAAGGTCAAGGTCACAAGGTCGAAAGTCTTGGTACCACATCAAAGGTCTCTTCATGGGGAATCAATAAGGGAAATATCAAAACCCTATCCCAGGTTAAAGTGTTTTCCTTAAAGTGGCGCCGACGCCAACACTGGGGTCATTACAATACATGTAGCTCTCCGGAGAGTCGTCCCGGTGAGCTAAAAAGAATGTGCATGTTCTTTTCTTGTCTTTCTTTTGTTTTTTATTCTTACATGTAGCGTATTATTCTACATGTTAAATCCATGCGAAAGGATTCGAAGCAGCCATATTCAATACCGGAAATTAATAATTATAAACATTATATTGAGAAGAGAGGGGTGGTAATGGTAAAATGCTCTTAGATAGTGAATGATCTTGTTAAAATCATAACATAATCAAATCACCATTACACGTACATATGAAATATAGCTTAAACACTGACAGTAATCATATAAATTGCACCGAAGATGAAAGTCAGATGATAATAACACCCGAATTCGCACAAAAGTAAAGACGTTCGCTTGTAATAATTGGAAATATAATTTGTAATGAAATGTATTGTTTATACCTGACCCGGCCGGTATAGTCTGTCCTGTCTAAACACGTACAGTGTAGGTGGAGAGGCCCCGTAGTTGGCACTCATCACCAGGGCGGAGGGTGTGGGCGGGTGGCAAATTTTTTATAGAACCCCCAACCTCCCTGAAAATGCACTAGATCCTCACATGCTCCATCTGGACTGATTCATATTTTCTTTGATTTCCTCCACATAACATCTAAGCATTCTCAATTAATGCATGAATTATCAAGGTAAGAACGCTTTCAATTCTTCAATGACAAAATGCCTGACCACTAGTACTAGTTTGCAGTATAACAGGATGAAGAACCGGATACTTTTTAAACCATGCCAATATTTAGAAATTTCTGGATTACATTCACAGATACTGTTGTCTTTCACTGATATCACATAAACATGATGTACAAATTCTCAAATCCCATTTCAAGTTGGAATCATAACATTCCATAATATTGCTATCATTTTTTACCTTCTACATATGAAGAGTGCATCAAAGGGGAGGTAATTCCAGCAACAGGTCTATTTCATTAAAAGACCCCCTTTTTCATATAAAATAGTAGATTACTGGGATTTATTTATTAGAAAATGTTAAATCTATAAATAAACTTAAATTTCCAAACAATTTATGCATCTAATATCACAAATTTTAAATCTTTAATCTTTTAAAAGATAATTTTCAATGCTTAAAAATATTCATTTTTGTCAGTTTTTAAATTTTAATTGCAAATGAACGGCCAAAAGTCCAAAATAAAATTTTCTATATTTTACAGACAAGGATTTGATATTTAAGTATTATACACTTTTAAAGAAATTTAAGCGTTACTTTTGCAGCAACACCTATTTCAAAATTGACCATATACCCCAAAATGAAAAAGTTTGGCACAATGCCAAATTACAGGCTCCATGTAATCTCTATATGGACACTTATGATGTCAAACATGATTTCTCCAAAAGTGGTTTACATGGAAATATCATAAAAAATCCATTCTTTTCATAAGTCTTCAGAATTGATTTGCATTTTTGAAAAAATAAAACCCTAATATTTAAGGATTTTTCTTGTGTTCAAACACTAATCCACGTGTAAATACAGAATGCACTGTTACTAAAAATAGAAACGACCTATCAATATATTGACCTCAAATTATAATTATTCCAACCATATACTCCAATGATATAAATGATTAGAAATGATATTGATGACCACCATTTCCTTCATTTTTATATATTTGCATGGTTTTCTCGTAGACAAGCTCTTAAAACAAATCATAGATGGTCAAATCACGTGATCAGTGATTTTACTACTGTTTTACATTGAAGTGTTATACAAAGATCAGTACAAGGCTAGATCAGCTAAACGGATGTACTGTAATAAATCTCTAACAAAGCAACAATATTATACTAACCACAAGGAAGATAGAAATACTCAGTCACAATTAATGTGACGCGTGTCTAGGATATTCTGATCAACTCGTAAATTATTAGTATACAGTGTATGATTAATATGAAAGATATATTAATAACGCCAAAAAAAATAATAATACTCTTTTGAAAAATGAAATTCTTTGATTCAAGTGGCTTCTTTTACATACATCTTCAGGCCATTGAAATAAAACTCCCTTATGGTTGGATCAAAGTTTTGGTTCTCAATCAATTTTGCCGATACTAATATATTTGATTCCACCTTTAAGATTTACTGCGAATCAAGTTGAATCGCCAAGAACAGTTCCTGGAGACAAAGGAAGAAATCGTGATTACAAAGAACTTTAATGACTGAAAAGTATTATCAAAAAAGAAAGTGGGGAGTTTGTTCTGCACTGCATTGTATCTGTATCGACAGAGGATGCTTACTCCTCCTAGGCACCTGACCCCACCTCTGGTATATCCACGTGTGACCGAGAGCAGTACAAATCAACATAACAGAAGTGCTTATCAACATTATTCATTGTGATTTATGATACCATTGCATCGATTAAATATATTTCACTCATTGTACACCTGAGTATTACCATCACAACACGCATATGAATTATTTATCTCATCGCTGTATGGTTGATTGCTTTATTAATAAATCGTAGACGACTATTATCCGATGAAATGTGAATTTTACCGTATTTAAGCATTAATTTATTACGCTAGATCACGATACGAATGTGCGCGCAGATTACTAAATGTCAGATACTTGTTTCCATATCTGTCACGTGATCATTCAAAACATAATTCTTTTATCTGCATTATCATTACATTGGATGATATAGGTAAACAAGTAGATTTCCCACAATTCCCCGTGTTTGTGAGTCAATAAGATGCAACAGACACGGGATAGCTGGTATTGCTTTCTACAATGTCATTGGTCTGTCGGTAATATCAGCATGATTGGTTGTTTGGCCCCGCCCATCCCTACAGGTGGCGAAGCAGAACAAAGATTGGTTACCATTCGGAGGAAGTCGAGTAACTATTGATCATTGTTAGTTACTCCTGTTTTCTCAAACAAGACGTAGAAGGTCGTTAAAACAATCCCAATCCGTGCACGTACACATGAAAGATTCGTGTCACGTGATCAGACGGGAAAAAATAAAAGTAGCAGATTGTGTCAGTTTTTTCCGACTTTTTCCTTGAAGGTGTAAGTATATATAAAGTATATGTTGCTTCTTTTAAAATAAGTGGATTTTTAAAGCATTACTTTAGGTAATATGGCAATTTAACGCTACTCTTTTGCACTTGTAACAAAACGCCTTGCATGCTTATCAATGTATTTATTCAAATGTAATAATTTACTTATTAACAATTTTAGATTTCAGACAAACCGCGTATCATGAGGATCAGGGAGACGGGAAAAAGAAGGGTACGTAAAAGACTGTTATAGTGAATCCATCTATCTTCCAATCATAATCTTAAATGATTAAACATTTCCTGTATTCTATATATTTTCTTGAAGATGTTCTCCATTACCAAAAAACAACCACATTCATAAATCAACACATTGCATTTCACAGAGTTGTATTTAATAAAACTTTCGTCAAACTATAGGATGAAGTCCGGGCGTACGATATTCCAGGAGACCTTTCCCCTGGCAAGCAGATCATCCTGAAGGGGCGTGTCTCTTGGGGGACGAAATCGTAAGTGCGCATGTCTGATAATGAATATATTGTCATAGTGCGAGGGGATCAGTAAAATACTGTATGGGTTGAATCAGATAGTATGAGAATTAAAATTTAACTAAGAAACTGGTATTTCGGTTATCAAAGGAGTTGGAAGAGGTTTTCTAATTTGCTAGAACTTGTTATCAATTCCCTTTGTATATTTATAACACAATAATATATGTTCAAATCAGAATCAAAGGAGTGGGATAGTGAAAATGCATTGTCGGAAGAGTTCATCAGTATTTCTTGTATGAAGCTAAATGCAAATGACATTAAATACAAACATCTTATGTTTAAGTAGTACATTGTGCGAGTAATAGGTTTTTCTTTCGTCTGGAAAACAATGGATTCTCACACAAAAATACGGAAGTTTAAGGAGGTACACCCCTCGTGTAAAATGGCAATAGGCGGATGTGTCCAATTGTCCGTATTACAACCGATGATTAATTGATTATGGTTGTATAAAGTGGGTTATAGTTACAATGCAAAATAACAGGAAAATATCTCTTATTCCATTCGATAGAAAACAATTTATTTTTGGATTCGACATTGACATAATACACACTTACAAATGGATTCAGACAGATGCTGAAATTCATTTCCCAAGGGGTTAAAGTAGTCACTTCGCAGGCGGAAGGTTTTGGAATCAATTCTCAATCCCAGCGGCCGCGTCAAGCCTAAAATGTTTAACATAAGTAGTGAATGTTCCTTCGCAAAGAGCGCAAGGGTCTTTCGGATATGACGTTATAAAAGCGGTTATCACGTGTCACGGTAAGCGTTGGCACCAGAAAGAATTCTTCATTGCTACAATCATAAACATTGGTTAAACTTCATGGCACTGCACTTACTGCTAGTGGCATCTCCATAGGGTGAAAAATGATTGAATGGAACCCAAAACAACAAAAGAAAGAACACTATATAGGTACTGTGGAATCATTGGAATTCGTGGTGGCTCAATTTTCGTGGAATTCGTGGTTACCCCTCACCCACGAATTTACATCCTCAACGAATAAAGACAACTAGTATACAAGAATCTTACAAATATATAAATCCACGAAATTACATCCCCACGAACCCGTAAAAATTCAGCAATCCACAAAAATTGGCCCCCACGAATTTAAATGATTCTACAGTATATTTGCGAGCCTTATACCGAGTAGTGATGACTTGTTACTTCTTCTGTTATACTACAATTGAAAATTGCTAATCGTTAATTGCAGAAATTAAATTCATTATTCTTGTCAAAAGGTTTTCAATCAATCTTTCTGAAACATCGAAAATGGGGGATGGAGACATAGTATTCCACTTTAATCCACGACCATCTGAAAGAGTATGCGCGCGCAATGCATTGGTCGGCGGAGTATGGGGCGCCGAAGAGAGGTGGCAGCCATATTTTCCCTTTGATGACGGGAGATCCTTTAGTATGAAGATAGAAGTCACCAAAGAAATGTTTAAAACTTACGTCAATGGAAGACATTTTGTGGACTTTTCTCATCGAATAGACTTTCGGAAAGGCAAATACCTCATTCTAGGAGACGGAACTGAGTATTATGACGTCATTTTCCAAGACAAACCCGTAAGTGAATTAGAGTGCTCTTTCAAAATGTTTTAATGAAATATGATGCAGTTTCCATAGCTTCAAAGCAATGTAAACACGAACTATATTTTACTGGTTTGAAGTTAAATAAGTGCATGTTTCAGTCATTGTAAAGCATTTATTTATTGTTTTCAATGTTTTGATTTAGATCATTCCATATAAAACAAGAATACACAACGGAATGAAAATTGGGAAGACCATAAAGATACGTGGCATGTGCACGGATGATGACGGGTAGGAGTTCTGTATGGCTAAAGGATTTAGGAATTGCATCTTGACAAGTTTTCTTGTTACGGTCAAAGCGGATGTATATAACTGTATAATTTGCGAGTTTTTTGTAAATATTTAAAAACTGATTTGATTTGCAGATTTGCTATAAATATTGAGTTGATTTAATTTGTAGATTTGCGATCATTGTAAATTGAAGTTTTACATTTGCGATAAATGAAAACTATTAAATTTGCATATTTGCAATAAATGTAAACTATTAAATTTGCATTATTTGCGATAAATGTAAACATTAAATTTGCATATTTGCGATAAAGGTAAACTATTGAACTTGCATATTTGCGATAAATGTAAACTATTAGATTTGCAGATTTACTCGCGTAAACTATCAAATTTGCAGATTCGAGATCAATGTAAACGGTTTAATTTTTACATTTGCGATGAATGTAAAGTAATAAATTTGCAGATTTGTGATCAATGTAAACTATTAAATTTGCAGATTTACGATAAATTTTATGGATAGAGACGACTGCATCTACTTTCACTTCAATGCTCGTCCCCGAGAGGCCTGTGTGGTTAGAAACTCATATATAGGAAGCTGGGGTAGAGAGGAGAGGGAATGCCCCCCAGGGTTACCATTTTACCCCTCTCAGTACTTTGACACCTCTTTCGTCTGCATGGAGGACAAGTTTGCGGTTAGTACCATCAGCTCCGTTAACACTCCCACCACCCCACCCCCTTTTGCATTCAGGAATCTTCTGTCACATGTCATACATAACCACAAGGAAAAGAGATCCTATTGCTTCCTCAATTGTCAAGTTAGATAACTCCTATTCTATTTACCGGTCGCGGTAGTTCATTGCTAGAGCTTTTGCTTCGTAACCGGGAGGTCGTGAGTTCGGGTCCCTCTTATGCCATGACCGCGCCAATCTAAGACGTAAACATAGGTAGTGATTGCTCATTCGCCAAGCGCTCGGCATATAGATGTGAGAATCATGGGTCTTTCCGATACGACCTTACAAACGGAGGCCCCGTGTTGTGGTAGGCGTTGTCACGTTTAAGAACCCTTACTGCTACAGTCGTAATCGCTAAGCATAGGTCTAAATTTATGGAATTTCACCTTCAACTGTTAACGTCTCAATATGAGTGAAAAATTCTCAACAGGACGTCAGACAAACAACCTTATTATATAGGTATCACTTATAAAAATATCGATTTTTCAGAAAAGGGAATCAACATTTCATGATCTATATCCAATTAATTTTAAAAAGTAGGAACCCGGAAACGTAATTCTTTATTACGAAATATTTGCTCAAAGTTAGATGAAATGACAACCCTGTGGATTTCATCTATTCATTGAAGAATATGAATTAATTTTTGATTCAGTAGTTTTCAATGAATTTTCAAAGAATAAGTCAAATTTTAAGAATCAATATCTTTTGGGAGACAGCATTTCACAAATTCTGATCTAGTTTGCAAATAAACCCTGTCATTAGGTAAATGTTGTCTGATGTGTTTCATACCTATTGTTAAGCCATTCTAAACATACTGATTTTGACTACGAATAACTCCATTTACCTGATCAAGATATAGGGGTCCCGGCGGGTGTAACCGGTCAATAGCGGATACTTCTAGTACCTACTCCTCCGAGACACCTGATCCCACCTCTGGTGTGTCCAGGGGTTCGTGTTTGCCCTTCTTACAATTTTGCATTTTATATAAGAATTGTGAGATTGACCACGCTTCATTATAGTCACTTTTTCATCGCAGGTGTTTGTAAACAATGAACACTACATAGATTTCTTTCATCGAGGGGACCCAACCAGGATTTCCATTCTTAACATTGTTGGTAGTGTGAACATCTTGGATGTGGATTGCCTAGAGCCCGTGGTAGGTGAAATGTAATCAAGTAATTCCATTACGTCACGTCGGAATAGGTACTACATGTAGTTTAATCATTACATTACATGTAACTGACTTAAAACCTTGAGAATACATATATGAATGTGTGTTTATAAATATTCATCCAAGGAAAACCCATAAATACTTTACCAGATAGGTGTAATTGGTAAGTAAGGTAAAATAGCTTTCAATTCTTTTAGAGGACATGTGAACACGTATTTCTGTTTTAGATAGCTCAGTCTGAAAACATTTCTCTGCTTACAGGGAATAGACTCCGTGACGGAGGTTGAATCTGGTCTAGAGAAGGGGGACATCTACATGTTGAAGGGCATGATGAAAGATGAAGGAAATACGTGCGTCCAAATATTGAATCCATAGGGATTTTGTTCGTTTTGCTGTCATTATTTTACTAAACAATAGAGCCTTTTGGCACCCTTCAGTATGCAAATCTGATTTCTTAATTTTGTATTAAATTAATGAATCCTCTGTGATTTTGATAAGTACTCACAGTACTTTGATTATATTTCATGGGTGTTCTCAGCAATTCAGTCATATGTTGATGGGTACTCACAGTACTTTGATTATATTTTAAAGGTTTTCAATCAACTTCTTGAATGGGTTTGCTATGTCCGATGACATTTCCTTCCATTTCAATCCTCGGAGAAATACACGTGAGGTTATCTTGAACAGCCGGTTTGGAGGGGCGTGGCAGGAAGAGGAGAAGGTGTCTTTACCCCCCATTTTCTGGACAAACAGACCATTTGAAGTTAAAATTGAGACGAAGAGAAACAAATTTTCGGTACATGTCACGTGTTGTAATATTTCATTAACATTGTGGTACTTGCTAATAGCAAAGCCTTTGTTACAGTAATTGTATTGGAAGGTAGTCTAATACGAGCATAAAGTAAACGAAAATGCCATTCGAAAAGTCCCAGATACATGTAAGTTACAATAACACTAGGAATGCTACAGAGAAACTACAACAAACACTAGAAATGTCACAGATCAACTATAATAACACTAAACATTATAAACTAACACTAGAAACGTCACAGATCAACTACAATAACAGTAAACATTATAAACTAACACTAGAAACGTCACAGATCAACTACAATAACAGTAAACATTATAAACTAACACTAGAAACGTCACAGATCAACTACAATAACAGTAAACATTATAAACTAACACTAGAAACGTCACAGATCAACTATAATACACTAAACATTATAAACTAACACTAGAAATGTCACAGATCAACTATAATAACAGTAAACATTATAAACTAACACTAGAAACGTCACAGATCAACTATAATACACTAAACATTATAAACTAACACTAGAAATGTCACAGATCAACTATAATAACACTAAACATTATAAACTAACACTAAAAACGTCACAGATCAACTACAATAACAGTAAACATTATAAACTAACACTAAAAACGTCACAGATCAACTACAATAACAGTAAACATTATAAACTAACACTAGAAACGTCACAGATCAACTACAATAACACTAAACATTATAAACTAACACTAGAAATGTCACAGATCAACTACAATAACACTAAACATTATAAACTAACACTAGAAACGTCACAGATCAACTACAATAACACTAAACATTATAAACTAACACTAGAAACGTCACAGATCAACTACAATAACACTAAACATTATAAACTAACACTAGAAATGTCACAGATCAACTACAATAACACTAAACATTATAAACTAACACTAGAAATGTCACAGATCAACTATAATAACAGTAAACATTATAAACTAACACTAGAAACGTCACAGATCAACTATAATACACTAAACATTATAAACTAACACTAGAAATGTCACAGATCAACTACAATAACAGTAAACATTATAAAATAACACTAGAAATGTCACAGATCAACTATAATACCAGTAAACATTATAAACTAACACTAGAAATGTCACAGATCAACTACAATAACAGTAAACATTATAAACTAACACTAGAAATGTCACAGATCAACTATAATAACACTAAACATTATAAACTAACACTAGAAACGTCACAGATCAACTACAATAACACTAAACATTATAAACTAACACTAGAAATGTCACAGATCAACTATAATAACAGTAAACATTATAAACTAACACTAGAAATGTCACAGATCAACTATAATAACAGTAAACATTATAAACTAACACTAGAAATGTCACAGATCAACTACAATAACACTAAACATTATAAACTAACACTAGAAATGTCACAGATCAACTATAATAACAGTAAACATTATAAACTAACACTAGAAACGTCACAGATCAACTACAATAACACTAAACATTATAAACTAACACTAGAAACGTCACAGATCAACTACAATAACAGTAAACATTATAAACTAACACTAGAAATGTCACAGATCAACTATAATAACAGTGAACATTATAAACTAACACTAGAAATGTCACAGATCAACTACAATAACAGTAAACATTATAAACTAACACTAGAAATGTCACAGATCAACTACAATAACAGTAAACATTATAAACTAACACTATAAACGTCACAGATCAACTACAATAACAGTAAACATTATAAACTAACACTAGAAATGTCACAGATCAACTATAATAACAGTAAACATTATAAACTAACACTATAAACGTCACAGATCAACTACAATAACAGTAAACATTATAAACTAACACTAGAAACGTCACAGATCAACTATAATAACAGTAAACATTATAAACTAACACTAGAAATGTCACAGATCAACTATAATACCAGTAAACATTATAAACTAACACTAGAAATGTCACAGATCAACTACAATAACAGTAAACATTATAAACTAACACTAGAAATGTCACAGATCAACTATAATAACAGTAAACATTATAAACTAACACTATAAACGTCACAGATCAACTACAATAACACTAAACATTATAAACTAACACTAGAAATGTCACAGATCAACTATAATAACAGTAAACATTATAAACTAACACTATAAACGTCACAGATCAACTACAATAACAGTAAACATTATAAACTAACACTAGAAACGTCACAGATCAACTATAATAACAGTAAACATTATAAACTAACACTAGAAATGTCACAGATCAACTATAATAACAGTAAACATTATAAACTAACACTAGAAACGTCACAGATCAACTACAATAACACTAAACATTACTCTGATTTTACGCACAAGTACTCTGGAGTTGATCATATTAAAATGATGCTGGAGTTCCTCATTGACAATATCTACATGATTTTTGGTGATCAAGTCTTTCAACAGCCAGTTAAAATCCCTATGGGCCCAAATTATGCTCCTTTATTAGCCGACTTTTTTAAATCTTAATTTATTCAAAAAGCTTCTATATGAGAAGAAAAATTTTCTCGTTGCAATAACACTAGAAATACCACCGATAAACTAAAATAACACTAGAAATGTCACAGATGAACTACAAAAACACTAGAAATGTCACAGATGAACTACAAAAACAGTAGAAATGTCACAGATAAACTACAAAAACACTAAAAATGTCACAGATAAACTACAAAAACACTAGAAATGTCACAGATAAACTACAAAAACACTAGAAATGTCACAGATAAACTACAAAAACACTAAAAATGTCACAGATAAACTACAAAAACACTAAAAATGTCACAGATGAACTACAAAAACACTAGAAATGTCACAGATAAACTACAAAAACACTAGAAATGTCACAGATAAACTACAAAAACACTAAAAATGTCACAGATAAACTACAAAAACACTAGAAATGTCACAGATAAACTACAAAAACACTAAAAATGTCACAGATAAACTACAAAAACACTAAAAATGTCACAGATGAACTACAAAAACACTAGAAATGTCACAGATAAACTACAAAAACACTAGAAATGTCACAGATAAACTACAAAAACACTAGAAATGTCACAGATAAACTACAAAAACACTAAAAATGTCACAGATAAACTACAAAAACACTAGAAATGTCACAGATAAACTACAAAAACACTAAAAATGTCACAGATAAACTACAAAAACACTAAAAATGTCACAGATAAACTAAAATAACACTAGAAATGTCACAGATGAACTACAAAAACACTAGAAATGTCACAGATAAACTACAAAAACACTAAAAATGTCACAGATGAACTACAAAAACACTAAAAATGTCACAGATAAACTACAAAAACACTAAAAATGTCACAGATAAACTACAAAAACACTAAAAATGTCACAGATGAACTACAAAAACACTAAAAATGTCACAGATAAACTAAAATAACACTAGAAATGTCACAGATGAACTACAAAAACACTAGAAATGTCACAGATAAACTACAAAAACACTAGAAATGTCACAGATAAACTACAAAAACAGTGGAAACAGCATATACATGTAGAATTACTGTTTCTCTTACTAAGAAAATATAGTCTTTGGTGGTAGTCTCAAAATAATTAATCTCAATTGAATATAGAACACTAGAATCATGATATATCATTGGTACATAATATAGAAATAAATTTAGGCATCTCAGTGGTACACAGAAGTGAATGCTAAAATTATCATATATCAATGAAATATACTATTAATCATTTATAATGCCTGCCTATCATCTTCTAGATTTTTGTCAATGGCGTGAAGATTAGCAACTACAGAATGCGGGGGAGTGTGGATAACATACAGTCAATCCGGGTCTCTGGAGAGGTCTTCATCTTGGAAACACTTCTGATGAAGAGACTGGTAACTCTCTCTCTCTCTCTATCTCTCTCTCTCTCTCTCTCTCTCTCTCTCTCTCTCTCTCTCTCTCTCTCTGTGCATTGTATATAAGTAATACGCCAGTTTCGAGATTAGAGCTTCCCTATGTAGGAGGTGCATTTAGTGGAACTTTGAATGCTTAGGTGGGACAGAGTGGTACTACAGTCAACGAGAAAGATGATAAAATTTATAATGACCGACTTCTTTTTAAATACTTGATGTAGGAAATATAAAATACCATCAAAAGAAAGGTTTTACTAAAGTGGAAACATAAATGCAATGCCATATTTCCAAACAATGTCCTGGATATGATAGGTAGGAGTAACAAAATAACGTAATATAATAAGAATTCCAAGTATTGAATACTTATCATTTACTTAATTTGTGTACCAGTCGAAATTAGGTGATGAAACTGCGTATGATAAACTTACTGAGCAGATTCACTTATGCAGTGATGAATATATGTCCCACTCCCGCGTGTAAACAAGTTGTTTTGCACCTTACTAAGTACAAGAGTTCTCCAAAGGGAAATAACTCGGACTTATCTCGAAACCGGCATATTGATTGTGATTTTTTCCAGGAGAAGCCTATTTGGGAGCGTTTACAGGGTGGAGTCCAACCGGGAACCTGGGTCATTCTCCAGGGCACACCAAAAAAGAATTGGCAAAGGTAATTGTTTTACCTTTTGTGGATTAACATTGGAACGAAACGCAGCTGACTTCAAATTCTGATTATTCGGAATGTTCGTCCCTTCAGTTTAACGAGCTTACAATGCCCATTTAAAATACTGTACATTGATGTGCTATCAATATATATTTTGTATTGCTTGTGGAATTTATGAGATTGATCACTGTTCGTTATCTTCACCCTTCATATAAGTATGGGAAAGGATTAGCATTCATCTTTATAAAAGCGTTTGTGACCCATGGAGATTCCATTAACATTTATATGCATGTTCTCTGTTTTACTCTTTCCTCTGCTATTAACAACCTTGTAATGTTCTATATTTGTAATTCAAGAAATATATTTTTTTCTCTATCAAGGAATAAATTTCACGGCGAAAATTACACGAGATATGATGACAAAAATATGTAGTAAAAATACGATATCCATGCAAAATAATGTGATGAAATACATGTACAAATAGAGTAAAACCTCGTTATTTCGAACTCGATGGGCCAAGAAAAACTTAGAGATACATATATGAGGGTTCGAGATATCGAGGTTAAAATACATAAAGAAAATTTAGTTGGGACTTCCATCTCACTTCGAGATATCGATGTTCGAGATACTGGAGTTCAACTGATAACATTTAATTCCCTATTCAGGTTTGCCATTAATTTTGCCTGTGACGACAGAGAAGATGGGGATATTGAGTTTCACTTCAACCCTCGAAATAACGACAGAATGGTGGTCAGAAATCATCGAGAATTCAACAGATGGGGACGGGAAGAGACGGAAATTCCAAACTTCCCTTTCGAAACCGGAAACACATTCGAAATTGTGTTTTTTGTCAGACGAGAGAAATTTGTGGTGGGTACCTACTTGCATGTGAGCATGTTACCCCTGTAAATGTTGTTTTGAATCATTCTAACTAATTAGATAGCCAGAAAGAGCATACCCGTAAATGGTTTACACAATAGGTGTAAACTAAAAAAAAAAACCCGAAGATTGTCCACCAGAAAGCTATATCAAATTGAAATTTAAGGTAGAGATTGATAGGTTGATGCTAAAAAAAATTAACCATTGAATTTTTTTTATTTTGATATATGTTTATGATGAAGCTTCGATATAAAACATAATAAAAAATCAATGTAGGTAATCGACCTTGTTTTTGAGAAATATTGTGATTTTAATAACACCTTCTTTAGTCCTTGTAAAGCGTAAAAAGTGAAGAAAAATAAGTAGAGAGCAATATACAAATAGAGCTATAACATTTTTATTGTAAAAAGGATCATAACTTGTCATATATGGTTCCAAACAACCTTTCACATAATTGTATCTTACACATCAATTTCAAGTTCAGCAATCATTATTAACATGCAACAACACTACTTCAACAGAGCTACATTGGCTAATTACCTTAAAATAGTGCACAATATTTGCACACAGGGTCATACCTTTGCTTAAGCTGCAAAAAAATTACCCATCAAATTTCTTATTTTATTTCATTAAGTGGTCAGTCTATTAGTAAGTAAAATATATGAAAAAAATTATACACTATAATGGGGTTCAATATGGAACTAGCAAAAAATTCCTAACCCCACCCCCTTTTAACAAACTACACATTTTCGTAAGAAAAAGGGTTATTAAAAGATGTTGTAAACAATCCATCAAAAACAGCTTGCTGAAATTCGAAGATTCTTTGTAATACCTTTTTTAAATTAATAAATATAATACAGAAAGTATGTATTTCAAATTCTAGCTTATATTTTGTTGTAGTTCTCGTTGTTGACCTTTGTGCACTTACACTCAGAATATAGATTTATCATACGTCATCATATTTGATGATTAATATCAAGAGTTTTCCCAAATAAAAATCCCCACAAAAAATTGAAATACAATTTATATTTGTTATAACAAATGTTTCCATTACACCCCAACCCCTTTAATATACTGCATGGTATGGAGGAGAAAGAATGAGCAGGAACATAGACGTCATGAATTGCACTCGGTGCATTGAGAAGAAAGATTCAGCCAGCAGAGATAAACTACTGATCTTTTTCTAACCTAAAATGTTTAAGCATTCCCAAATTACCTCTTTGAAAATTGAACATGACAATAAGAAGGTTTCTATAAGCTATTTCAGGGGCGGATCAGGAATTGAAGTTGGGGGGGGGGGTGCAACTGTATGAGGCAGGGGTCTGGGGGCCGCCTTGAAGAGGGGGGGGGGATTCCCCAGAAACTCCTGGATTTTACAGGGCTTAAAATATGTCTCCTATGTAGTCATTTTTATTATTTTCTGTCATTTTTAATAAGGTGAAATTAATAAAATAACGCAAATTTTAAGGGTTTTTGGAAAAAAATAGCAGTTCTCCCACTAAAAGTAATTCAATAAATCAAAAGATTTTGTCAGACATTTATTTCTCTGAGAGTGGAGGAAATTATGGCTTCTTTTATCGTATATATTTCTCTAAACAAGAGACCACGATTTACTTTAAACTTGAAAATTTTAGGGGGGCTCGCGCCGGTTGCCCCCCCCCTCCCCCTCCCCACCCCTTACACCCGCCAATGCATTTATGTATGTGCTCTTGCAATTGACCTTTTTGCACTCACAATGATTGCATTAATATTTAGTTATTTTTCATACATTTTTTTTTACAATAACCAGACACGATTACCTATTATAAGAAATTGATATGATTATACAGCATAGTGCACCAAATATGTTTAAATAACAAATTTATATTTAATATCAATGGAAAGATTTCCACCCAATCGATCCATGGATTGATTGATTGTATCTTGTTTAACGTCCCTCTCGAGAATTTTCTACTCATATGGAGACGTTACCAAGATCGGTGAATGGCTTTAAATTTAGACCTTTGCTCGGCGCTTACGGCCATTGAGCAGTGAGGGTTCTTTAGCGTGCCACATCTACTGTGACACTGGGCATCCGTTTTGAAGGTCATCTCCGAGGACCAGTGACATTCACACCTGATGCTGAGCGTTTGGCAATGGAACTGTCACTACCCGTTTCAACAACTCAGGTCTGTCGCGGCCGGGATTCGAACCCTGGCCTTCCGGATGCGGGGCGGACGCTCTTACCTCTAGACCACCACCGCGGCTCGACTCATTGATCTCAAGGCTCATATCAGCTATCTTGCTCTCACAAATATATATGTCTCTTCAAAAGTTTATGAATCCTACTTGTAGTCTCACACTGAAATAAAAACTCACTTGGATAACTTAGAATGCATGCATATTGCATTCACAGTATATATGCACTGTGTGTGTGTAAGGGGGGTGGGGTAGAAAATGAGAAATTCAAACACATTGATTAAAGTTATAAAATTGGTATTTTATTTTCATTTAGAAATGTTTACTGATTTTGATATATCAAAAACTTAGAATAATCAACAATGACACTTCCTCTATATGTATACAATATTATTGTCTTTAAAAAAGACATGTAATACATGAGTACATGTACTTGTTTTCCATTAAATTCACACTTTAGTATGTTGCACAATATAGACATTGCTCTGGGCTCACAAATACATTATTGATTCTATCCAAGTCCCACATTTTGCAGACGTTCTTGAATTTTCTCTGTAACCTGTAAAGTTGTGGGGTCCAGGGGATATGACATCATCAATGTAAATGAAGTACCTGTTAAAATATATTGTGTATATTCAAATATTGAAAAAAAGATGAATATCTAATATACTAAGAATTGTCTTTATAAATGTCTGGTGTTAAAATGAAAAATTCTATCTTACTAAGATAGAAAATATTGTACCTTTCTTGCTGATTTTCATGGCAAATTGCTGTTGAAGTTGTTGGCTGGAAGCCCATTTCAACTTGCACTGGTCCTTAGGATGATGCTTAGAAAAAAATCATCATAATTAATATTTGCACAGTCAGTATTAATCATTAATTATACTGTGTCAGACAATGTCAATTTTAAAATTGTGTGTCTCAATGCATGTTCAGTGAACTTTAAAATGCTGATATATTGAAAATTACACACATAATATGTATTTTATTGTTAATTTTTAAAATCTTGTCTGAAATCAGTATTACATATGTAACACTACATGTATGTTAAATGTGTGCAGTGCAGCAATGTGAACTCTTGCAGTAGTAATACATCTGCATGATTGTTATTTATTTCATATTGTTATAGTTACCTTATATTTAAACTGTACATACCCTCCCACCCCCGGGTCCTTAATGAGGTGAATAAACATCATAATTATCATATTACAATATGAGATGACAGATATGTTTTCATAAACTGCCAGTTCATTCTAATAATATCAAAACAAGTCAACTCTAGATTTATCAGACCTGTCTCCTTTACGGAGTGTGGGTCAAGAGAAGGACATACATATCTTATTTTCATACAATACATTTATTTGCCTATGAGGGGGGCTTGTGATTTTACAAATATTTTAAATAAAGTTTTGTAGACCTAATGCTTGTATGAAACATGAAACCCCAGATTTGAAATATCTCTTAGGTCAAAGAAATTTCAAGATACTATAAGTACTATCATTTATACCAAATAGAATTTTAGTGCAACACCCCCCCCCCCCCCCCCAAACTTGTGAGAGCCCTATTTGTTTTCCAAATCTGGCATATACATGACATCCATTTACAATTACATGCACATGTAGGAGTTATATTTTGGGCACATATGGAATACATAAATGCACAAAAAATGAAACAGCTCCAAGTTGTGCGTTTGTAGATGTTATTATAAAATCGCGTTGTGAAATAGCAGAGGAAAAGTGGGTTGAATACAATTTGCCATTCTTTTCACTTACCAAACGAAATTATGATTTCGTTGTCCACGTTGAATGCATCCATCGAATTCCTCTTCTCAGAAGAAACTTTGTTTAAACTCTCAATGACTACATAAACAGTATTGAAACTCGCAGCACTCGGACATCACGATCACGCTACATCAACAACTTTGTTTACGTAGCGCAGCTATGCATGGTGGTGAATTTCGTGAGGTAAAAAGTGCCATTCTGCACGGACGAAACATTTAGTCTACTATTATTACATTGACGTATTCCTAATCTAAACTATGGCCAAATTTCTCTATCTTTCGTCGAGACGACCCTCTCAATCATCGATTCAGTCACAGCAACAACTTGTACTTTCGGAACCCCTTTTTGTTTTTCAACTACTCTATGACGATGTACGGAATTCCGAAAAATAATTTCACGTGAAAATACACGATTTTTACTGATCACGTGGTTGCTATCGGTCTCTACCTTAAAGAAAACAATACGAAATATTTTTCTTCACCGTGATTGTGACGTCATATATTTTCTATGATTACCATAGAAAATATATGACTTCACAATCAAATGACTTCGCAGCAGTGTGAGACACAAAAATCTCACATGGCTGTCTCACATGGGTAAAGTTGATCTCACACTGGTGATAATGTGAGAAATGTTTATCTCTTTGTTTCTTTGTTTTTGCATCAACTTGATATTCGTCGATAAATTTTGAATTACACAATACAGAGATTTCATACTTTTAAAATTGACCGAGATATCAAGGTATTTGCAATGTAAAACTTATACGGTACCAATTTGGATGCACCAGATGCGCATTTCGACAAATAATATCTCTTCAGTGATGCTCAACCGAAATGTTTGAAATCCGAAATAACAATGAAGTTTTAGAGCTATTATAGGGAAAAACAGTGTGCCAAAAACGTGGAGTCAAATTCGTCTAAGGATAAGAGCTATGCTTGAGGGAGATAATCCTTAATTTTGAAATTAATTTCTAAATTTTATGACAGCATTTAAATATACATCCGTATTTTCAAGCTAGTAACGAAGTACTTAGCTACTGGGCTGTAGAGACCCTCGGGGACTAACAGTCCACTAGCAGAGGCCTCGACCCAGGGGTCATAATGTAAAACTTATACGGTACCAATTTGGATGCACCAGATACGCATTTCGACAAATCTGATAGTTCAAGGTCAAAGTTGCCACATTTCAAAATGTCCACCCTCGAGAACATTATATATACATGTATATATATTGATTGATTGGTGTTTTTCGCCACACTCAACAATTTTTCAGTTATCTGGTGGCGCCCAGTTTTTATTGGTGGAAGAGAGAACCCAGATACAATATACCTGGGAAGAGACCACCGACCTTCCGAAAGTAAACTGGGAAACTTTCTCACTTACCGGCGCGAGCGAGATTCGAACCCGCGCCGTATATATATATATATATATATATATATATATAGATATATAGATAGATAGATAGATAGATAGATAGATAGATAGATAGATATACATATGTATATATATATATATAATCCAAATAGAAAGAGTTGATATCACACAGTCAAAATAATTCAATAAAAAAGCAGGAAAATATGCAGTTCCAAAATATATTTTTAAAAATAAAAATCACTAGCGCTTTCTGGATTTTAACATCCATTCTCAGGTGAATACAAATAATATTGAATATAAAGTTGTTTATCTTAGAGACGTCTATTGCTATATATATATATATATATATATATATATCTTTTCTGGCCTTGTATCTTCTTAGATCCGACACTTAAAGAATATAGGGTGTTGTATCCCAGTGAACTTGAAATAAAAGGCATCACAAAGAGTCTTCAATGTCTGCTAATATATTGGATATTTTATTGACCCTAGATATGAACAGCAAACAACCACACAATTTTATGACAAACTTCAGCTTCACCCTCGTCAACTTCCCATACTTGTGTAGCAATAGTCCATTATCACCTGCATAATCATGGTCTTTATGTCCCATTTTAGTCTAACAAACATAATGTTGCCCTCATTTCTAGTCAATAACACTATTATGACAACTGGACACCAGTATTAAGTTAGTCAGTAACACTATTATGACAACAACTGAAGACCAGTGTTAAGTTAGTGAAGTCAATAACACTATTATGACAACTGGACACCAGTATTAAGTTAGTCAGTAACACTATTATGACAACAACTGAAGACCAGTGTTAAGTTAGTGAAGTCAATAACACTATTATGACAACTGGACACCAGTATTAAGTTAGTCAGTAACACTATTATGACAACAACTGAAGACCAGTGTTAAGTTAGTGAAGTCAATAACACTATTATGAGAGCTGAACACCAGTATTAAGTTAGTCAGTAACACTATTATGACAACAACTGAAGACCAGTGTTAAGTTAGTGAAGTCAATAACACTATTATGACAACTGGACACCAGTATTAAGTTAGTCAGTAACACTATTATGACAACAACTGAAGACCAGTGTTAAGTTAGTGAAGTCAATAACACTATTATGACAACTGGACACCAGTATTAAGTTAGTCAGTAACACTATTATGACAACAACTGAAGACCAGTGTTAAGTTAGTGAAGTCAATAACACTATTATGACAACTGGACACCAGTATTAAGTTAGTCAGTAACACTATTATGACAACAACTGAAGACCAGTGTTAAGTTAGTGAAGTCAATAACACTATTATGAGAGCTGAACACCAGTATTAAGTTAGTCAGTAACACTATTATGACAACAACTGAAGACCAGTGTTAAGTTAGTGAAGTCAATAACACTATTATGAGAGCTGAACACCAGTATTAAGTTAGTCAGTAACACTATTATGACAACTGAAGACCAGTGTTAAGTTAGTGAAGTCAATAACACTATTATGACAACTGGACACCAGTATTAAGTTAGTCAGTAACACTATTATGACAACAACTGAAGACCAGTGTTAAGTTAGTGAAGTCAATAACACTGTTATGAGAGCTGAACACCAATGTTTGGATTAAACTATAACATTCTCTATTTACAGACGTACGTTAACGGTCAGTACTTCATTGATTTTAATCATCGCCTTCCGTTGGAAAGAATCAGCCATCTTACCATGGAGGGAGACTGCAACTTCTACGATCCGGAAGTAGTGGTTTAAATGTCAGTTAGCAAAAAGAACACGAATAATGAAATAACAATGGATTATATAAGGGGCATAAATATCCTTTTGTTTATTCATGTTAGAATACATCGCAAAGTGCAATATTGATAATAAGTAAAAGTCTGCAATTAATGCCTACTTAGTTCTTCAAATCCTGTAATTTGATAACATGTATGAATGATTGAGCGTCCTCTTCATTAGATAACATATGTACTTTAAATCAATATATCCAGTCCACATCATTGTATCTACTTGTAGTCCCATATATATTCCTTTTATTTTTTCAAAGGTAAGAAATATTTTGTAAGAAGTATTATTTCCAGTATAAATAAATGAAAAATACTGGAATTGCTTCTTGTTTTTCACTTAACGTATTGCTTATTCCTACTTTTAAATTGCTTTTGAATATCTTATGGGTTTCCATTAAACTTTTGATTATTTCTACCTTGGAATTTCTTGTTTTTCACTTAAAGTATTGTTTATTCCTACTTTTAAATTGCTTTTGAATATCTAATGAGTTTCCATTAAACTTTTGATTATTTCTACCTTGGAATTTCTTGTTTTTCACTTAAATGTTGAAAATTCCTTTGATTCACGTCAGGCATAGACAGTTGCGTCTTCAAAAAAATAATATTGAAAAACGAAATATTCATATTTAGTGATCATTCATCCAAAAAATACTTTGCTAAAAACCATTCTGATTCCACGCACAAATACTCTTAAATTAAGAAACATTTGTTTCTGGCACAAGCATTTTCACTACGGATTACTCCGTTTACCTTATCAATATATAGGACGCGCGGCGGGTGTGACCGGTCGAACGGGGACGCTTACTCCTTCTTGGCACCTGATCTCACCTCTGGTATATCCAGGGGTATGTGTTTGTCCAACTCCCTACTTTTACCGGTCGCCAGAAGATGCTTAGTCCTCCTAGGCACCTGATCCTACTTCTGGTGTGTCCAGGAGTCCGTGTTTGCCCAACTCTCTATTTTGTATTGCTTATAGGAGGTATGAGATTGATCACTGTTCGTTATTTTCACCTTTCATACTGAAGTTCTTCATAGACATTATTTTCGTGCTTCTTCATGATCAAGTCTTCCAATCGTATGTTGGACTTTCCACAGGCACGAACTGTGCTCCTTTGCTAACTGACCTTTCCTTGTGTTCTTACGAGGCAGAATGTATTCAAAAGCTTCTACATGAGAAGAAAATATGTCTTGCTGTGGCCTTCAACTCAACATTTAGATATATCGACGCTGGTTTAACTGTTGACGATAATCAATTTCATTTATACGTGTATGTTGATTTATATACCTCAGTGAACTCGAAATAAAGGACACCACAGAGTCTTCCACGTCTGCTTCGTACTTATTTTTATTGAAAATAGGTATTAAAGGCAAATTAACAACTCAACTTTATGACAAACGGGATGATTTCAGCTTCAGTAGCCTGTCTCGATTTCAAAACTGATCATTCGCTGAACAAGCTCTTGTATATCGAATCAGTTGAGAGACATAAACACCATATGCAGGTGATACTGGAATATTGCCACATAGATATGGGAAGTTGTCGACGGAAAAGCTGAAATCATCCTGTTTGTCATAAAGTTGAGTTCTTTGTTTGCCGTTAGCATGTATGTTCAATAAAATGTCTAAATACGAAGCAGATGTGGAAGACTCTGTGGTGTCTTTTATTTCGAGTTCATTGGGATATATCAAATCAACATATGAATGAAGAGTAAAATAAGTAATCGTATTTCGCAAAGTTCTGTCAATATACTCACAAGTGATAACGATGTCTGGACATACCATTGTTGTTCAGTTACGACAAAAGGAGTTATCATTTAACAATCTTACTCAATTTGTTGTCATAGCCAGGGATGGGCACGATTATTCAAAAATGTAATCGATTAATAATTGATTACTTGGAGGGTTTTGTGTAATCGATTATTAATCGATTACAGTCATTATTCTTCTGTAATCGATTGCAATCGATTCCTTAGGAGGATGTAATCGATTAATAATCGATTACTTTGAGGTTTTTATATATATGCATGTATGATATGCTTTACGGCGTGACCGTGTTTGAGGGCGAAGCAAAAAGTATTAGCATTAGTATGTAGATCCAAAACAGGACAAAAAATATTTCGAAGTTTGCACCTAAAGTGTGAGGACAGAGCTCAATCAAAGTATTCTAACTTTAGACAGTTTTGATCCGCCTATTCATTGAACGTGGGAATTTCAATCCAACTAATGTAAACAGCGCATTTGGTTGTGACGTCATATTCAGCGTCGGTGTTTAGCAAATTCATAAACATAGTAGGAGACGAGGAACAATCGCGTTACTCGACACCAGGAGTGATTATAGGGCCTGATTAAGAAAATAAGATTTACATGCTTTTACGGATTTTATGCAACATCTCAGAACGACGTGAACTTGGGTACACGAGATTCAAAATGGAGAAATACATGTCCACGCGCTAGTATTCGAATCGACGCCATTGGGATCAAATTAAGAAAATAAGATTTACAGGTTTTTACGGATTTTATGTAACATCTCAGAATGACGTGAACTAGGGTAGACGAGATTCAAAATGGAGGAATACATGTCCACGCGCTAATATTCGAATCGACGCCATTGGTACCCAAACTTTTCAAGTTCCATAGGTATGGTTTAATTTTTCATTATTTTCCTATATTTTCCTTTTAAACATGTATATACGTGTTACCTATAGGGAGAGCTCCGTTCTCACGGCCCGAAAAAAGGAATGTTGATGTTACATTTAATTATTGAACATACAAATATAATCTCGTTCGTGAAACATCAAATCTCCTGCAAGTCACAGAATTACATTTAATCATCTTGAGTTTTTGAAAAGTTTCATCATTCAGTCTGCATCTGTCAGGATGAAAGATTCTTCCAGCAATGCTAAATGATATTTGCACTGGAGCCAAAGAGGCTGGAATAGAGAGGTAGCGTTTAGGCAAAGTTGCGTATATGTAAGAACTGCAATGCTTGCACTTAAGCTTAACAGTTCCAACTGGTGGCAGTATGAAAGGATTTTTCCAAGGCATAGTTTCATACTGAATACAATACTCCTCCAGTTGTATTTAACTATTTATATATAGTGGAAACATGGTTAACAGAATTCAACTATTTGTACACTCAAGTGAACCTGTGTATATCCTAAAGGCTAATATGTTTTACGGCGTGACCGTGTTTGAGGGCGAAGCAAACAAATTTTGGCATTAGTATTTATATCCAAAACAGAACAAAAACAACCCGAAGTTACCCCTCCTAGACATCCGGTCCCACCCCTGTTGACCGGTCACACCCGCCATGGATCATCTATCTCGATTAGGTAAACGGAGTAATCCGTAGTCAAAATCAGTATGTAAAGAACGGCTTGTATGAAACACGTCAGACAGGATTCGACTATAATGACAGCTTGCCTTTGCAAATAAAATCATTATAATGTCCAAAGAATTTGTGAAATGTTGACTTCAAAAGAGACCGTTGAAACTCCTGTATCATCAACTTATATATCAGTAGCTTGTCTCGATTTAAAAATTTATCATATGCAGAACATGCTCTTGCGTATCGAATCAGTTAAGATATATACACATCATATGGAGGTGATAATGAAATATTTTTACATAAATATGGGAAGTTGACGATGGACATGATGAAGTCATCCCGTTTATCATAAAGTTGAGATGTCAGTTTGCCGTTAACATCTTTGTTCATTAAAATATCCCAATATAAAGCAGATATGGAAGCTTCTGTAGAATCTTGTATTCCGAGTTCACTGGGATATATCGAATCAACAAATGCATTAAAATGAACATGTTAATAGATAAAACGTCGCCGATGTCTCTAAATGTTAAGATGAAGGCCACAACAAGATATTTCTGTTTCTTTTGATGTAGAAGCGTTTGATTCGATTATGCTTCATAAGAATATAAAATAGGTCGGCTAACAAAGGAGCACAATTGATGCTCATGGGAATTCCAACAGACTGTTCGAAAACTTGATCGCTAAATATCACGTAGATATGAGGAACTTCAGCATAGCTGTGCGTGGAATCAGAGTGGTATTCAACAAAGTAATTATTTGAATGACTGATCACAAGATATGAATATTTTTGTGTTCCGTGTTTTATTGAAAAGGCAGCTGTCTGTGATGTCAAAAAGCCTTGTCTTGAGGAAGGGTCGTGTAAAATGGTGAAAAGTCATACGTTTTAATGCTATTGATTTTGGAAAGTTTGGTGATTAAAAATCAATTCTAGATAGTACAAATTGTTATATATAAAGGATATCGCCCAGTTTCACCGTAAACCATATAACGTGGCGTACTAGTTTTTAATTTAAGTACAACTTTTTCAAAACTCACATATAAAACTACTCTACTTTCATTCTATGGTTTCCTCAATATGCGAGAGACTATGCCCAACGCAAGAACATGGGAAATGACTGCATGACATGGAGCAGCTTTTAAAGAAACAAAGACACTTACCACTGCATCCTATTATACCCTACCCAAAATAATATCCTCATCCGCAATAGAGGTGTCTTTGTGACAGAGAAAAGAGTTTCTAATGCTGAACAAGTAAAAGTAAAATGACTTGTCAACAATGTCCTACTTAATCTCAAGGTCGTCATTGCATTGCTCGAAAAGGAAACACTATCCATGTATACCGACATACCATCCACCAACACACCATAGCATAGTTATAAAAATAAACATAGTCCTCCATTAATATCATACATACCACCCACCAACACACCATAGCATAGTTATAAAAATAAACATAGTCCTCCATTAATATCATACATACCACCCACCAACACACCATAGCATAGTTATGAAAATAAACATAGTCCTCCATTAATATCATACATACCACCCACCAACACACCATAGCATAGTTATAAAAATAAACATAGTCCTCCATTAATATCATACATACCACCCACCAACACACCATAGCATAGTTATAAAAATAAACATAGTCCTCCATTAATATCATACATACCACCCACCAACACACCATAGCATAGTTATGAAAATAAACATAGTCCTCCATTAATATCATACATACCACCCACCAACACACCATAGCATAGTTATAAAAATAAACATAGTCCTCCATTAATATCATACATACCACCCACCAACACACCATAGCATAGTTATAAAAATAAACATAGTCCTCCATTAATATCATACATACCACCCACCAACACACCATAGCATAGTTATAAAATTAAACATAGTCCTCCATTAATATCATACATACCATCCACCAACACACCATAGCATAGTTATAAAAATAAACATAGTCCTCCATTAATATCATACATACCACCCACCAACACACCATAGCATAGTTATAAAATTAAACATAGTCCTCCATTAATATCATACATACCACCCACCAACACACCATAGCATAGTTATAAAATTAAACATAGTCCTCCATTAATATCATACATACCACCCACCAACACACCATAGCATAGTTATAAAATTAAACATAGTCCTCCATTAGTATCATACATACCACCCACCAACACACCATAGCATAGTTATAAAATTAAACATAGTCCTCCATTAATATCATACATACCACCCACCAACACACCATAGCATAGTTATAAAATTAAACATAGTCCTCCATTAATATCATACATACCACCCACCAACACACCATAGCATAGTTATAAAATTAAACATAGTCCTCCATTAATATCATACATACCACCCACCAACACACCATAGCATAGTTATGAAAATAAACATAGTCCTCCATTAATATCATACATACCACCCACCAACACACCATAGCATAGTTATAAAAATAAACATAGTCCTCCATTAATATCATACATACCACCCACCAACACATCATAGCATAGTTATAAAATTAAACATAGTCCTCCATTAGTATCATACATACCACCCACCAACACATCATAGCATAGTTATAAAAATAAACATAGTCCTCCATTAATATCATACATACCACCCACCAACACACCATAGCATAGTTATAAAAATAAACATAGTCCTCCATTAATATCATACATACCACCCACCAACACATCATAGCATAGTTATAAAATTAAACATAGTCCTCCATTAGTATCATACATACCACCCACCAACACACCATAGCATAGTTATAAAATTAAACATAGTCCTCCATTAATATCATACATACCACCCACCAACACATCATAGCATAGTTATAAAATTAAACATAGTCCTCCATTGGTATAATATATACATGTACTTAGATTTTATTTGAAGTAGGTTTATTTACTCTAAGGGAGGATGTAAAACATCCTATTCTGAGACGTGAAAATCTTCCTTTCTATTTGGATTTTCCTGAATACTATACGATCAGTACAATCCCTGGCTATCAAAACAAAGAATTCCAGTTGTAAACATTCATTTTATTGCAAAACTCAGAATATCTCCTGTAACAAAAGTAGCATAAAAAGACTCACAAAATAACAATATATATATATACATAATAAAATGTGGTAAAACTGTCTTTAAAATATTATCTACTTGTCTTCCTTGTCCATTTTCTTCTCTTTTTTTAATTGTTCTTGATGCGAGCTCGAGGGGGCTTTACGTGGAGGAGTCAGTGGTCTCCCCTGATATCGGTAAAGTGACTTTTTAGCTGAAGGTCGCAGTATCTGAAAGTAGATTACATAATTATAATTCATTGAACCAACGGATAGAGGCGCCGTTTGACAAGTTTTCATCTTGTCATCATTTTCAAAATCACATGACGACTGGCAGAGTACCTTGTAATTTACACACTGGATTTACTAACCCTAACTCCATTAGCTGTCATTTTGTTACCAAAAATTGAATTCAATTTTCATTGAATTTCAGCAATAACACCAGTATTGAATTATTTCAAACACTTTTTAACCCCAAAGCAGATACATGCATATGTAATTTTGGTAATTAAATAATTATTGTCTTGCAAGACATTAATTCTTCTTTATATATTTCTTTACACTTAAAGCGTTTATATAACGTAGTTTTATGTGGTTTCTCTTGTTTTTGTATAAAATAAATGTTTTCATTAATAATTAATATATATTCCTATGCCATTGAGAGATTTGGGGGAAAATAAGTTGTCATCACTTTCACAGCTAATACCCCTTTGACATTAATTTTATCTCTAAAGTTGTGTTCCGCGTTCTGATATTCGGTATTCAAATAAAATCCAAACAACATGACTAATCATATCGATCTTTGTTTCATTTTCCGTTTGTTTGTTTCGTATAACATTCTATGATTCGCAACTTGTTTTATTCTCTATGTTTATATTTGAATGACATATTTTATAATTCGGTACTTCTTATATTATT
This sequence comes from Ostrea edulis, assembly GCF_947568905.1. Taxonomy (NCBI): domain Eukaryota; kingdom Metazoa; phylum Mollusca; class Bivalvia; order Ostreida; family Ostreidae; genus Ostrea; species Ostrea edulis. Next base: position 80,862,950 of record NC_079168.1, read on the forward strand.
CATTTAATATTCATTTTAATGACATATTCTATAAATCGGTATTAGATTTATTTTTTATTAATTTATTTTGAATTCCATATTTTATAAATCAGTACTTGATCTATTATTCGTTTGTTTTTTTTATAATGACGCATTCCATTAGTCGGTACTTCATTTGTTTTTCATTTATTTATTTTTTGAACGAAATATTCTGTAAATAGATATTTGATTCATTTTTTAAAAGTATTTATTTTGAATCACATATTCTGTAAATAGGTTTTTCATTTATTCGTTTCGAATGAAATATTCTATGAATAAATACCTGTTTTATCTTTCATTTATTTAATTTAAATGACACATATTCTATCAACCAGTACTTTTCCTAAGTGGACATCTAATTCCATACCTGAAATGAGCACATCAATGACTCGTCGACAGACATCATCGCCCCAGCATTATCGAATTCCCCGCAGTAATTTGGGGCTGAAAATATCGTCACTAGCTGTCTCTTAGCAAAGAATTCGTAGCCATCTTCCACAACCTGAAAACATAAAAATGGCACATTCAAATATAGATGAAAGTAATCCACTTAGATTATATTGTAATCATTTGCTATAAAGCTGTGAATGCATCTTCACAAGTCAAGGGTCATTGATATCGTTAGTGCGAGGTAACGAATCAATAACCCTTCACTTGTGAAGATGTTGTGCATGATGTTTTTAATATTCGCTGTTTTCACTATAGATCAAAGCCGTAAAACTTTTAACACACTCAACAATTGTTAAACTATCAGCATGTAGACAACATAACTGCAATATCAATGGGGGAAAAGCTGGACTCGTTTGAAATCCATATCGTCTATTTTAATATTATTTCAATAAATACATTGATTTCAATTCCTTTACCTGGTGGCCGCGACATATTAGATCGAAATCGTGGCGATTTAAGAATTTGCTAACAACATCTGCACCAAAGGTGAAGGACACGCCTCTATCATTTTCTCCCCAGCCTTGAACTTTTTCTGGGTCAGACCACAAAAGGTCACACAGTAAACCTGAAGTAAAATGTCAAGGTCAGTTACTAAATTTACATCAGTAACAGTTCAATCAAGTTAAAATATAACAGATTCCAATCGTCTGTATTTAATTTCTTATTTCAGTTTATCAGCGTAAAATATCGTGCAGACAGACAAGCAGACAAAACTTACTAGTTATACTCCGTGAATATCGCTAACATCAAGCCCCTTTCACACATTCACGGATGAGACGCCGGATTATCCCGGATTGTCAATCCGTGATGGTCCGTGACAATCCGCAATCACCGTGTACAAACCGTGTATGCATTCGGTGTCGTCTGGGACAATCCCTCTTGGCCAAGCCAAACCGTGAAAAAAAATTAAACATGTTTAATTTTTTACCCCGGATCGTCCCGAAAGAAAATCCTCCGTATTGATCCGTGTAGGTACCGTGTATCAACCGAGAGGTCCGTGTATCAACCGAGAAGTCCGTGTATCAACCGAGAAGTCCGTGTATCAACCGAGAAGTCCGTGTAGCCACCGAAGTAACCGTGTAAAGTCCGGGGTCATCCGTGTACGAAACTTTACTGCTGGAGAACATGGGGTGTCTACAGCCTGTACACGGATTGTTCCCGGTAGCTACACGGACAGACACGACAAACGCAGGGAAGACAGACCGTGATAATCCGTGTATCTCCGTGGATGGACCGGTAGGAACCGTGATCTTCCGTACGCTCCGTGATCATACCGGCACCGACCGGGATTTTCCCCCGGGACATACGGGTAGCTACCGTGCTTATCCGTAGAGAAATTGGCGTTTTCGGTGTCTGCGTCGTGATAAGACCGTGTTGACACCGGCATTACGACGTCACAGAACCCAAAGATATCGGATCACCTCGGATGACTAGAATTTTGCATCCGACGTCGACCGGCTATTGATCCGTGAATGTGTGAAAAGGGGCTAAAGGGAGACTGTTACATGTAGAACAATGTATTAATAGACGAATGATATTGTCCGGGACCGAAACCTTTATGTATTGATCAATCCTCCAATTCCCTGGAACGATTGTGTATCTGACTTCTTACCTGTGTCTGATCATTCACCTGTTCTGTTCTTACCTGTGTCTGATCATTCACCTGTTCTGTTCTAACCTGTGTCTGATCATTCACCTGTTCTTACCTGTGTCTGATCATTCACCTGTTCTTACCTGTGTCTGGGACATCTGTGGGTCTGACAATTCTTCTGATCTGCTCCATGGACTGAAGATCTGGAGACAACCCTGCAATATTTACACGGTAAGCCATTAGATCCCCAATTTTAAACATCCATTCAATAAAACCCCATTACAATATTCTCCATTAGATTTCTTACAAGTTAGGATTGAATACACATACCTCCATGGCAACAAAATATTTTGTCGTCGATGACAGCAGCAACAGGTAGACAATTAAAACAGTCTGTAAAGGTTTTCCATAACTTAGTGCTGAATCTTTTGATACCTAAAATGTTATACATTTCAGATCATGAATCATCCATTTTTATAAATATGTTTTACTTTCATACCAGTATAGGTTTTAACAGTTGAGTACCGGTATTAGTACTAATAGTCCCGTGGGGATCCGGGTTAGAATAGGTCCTCAGTACCCCTTGCTGGTCGTAAGAGACGACTAAATGGGGCAGTCCTTCGGATGAGACCGCAAAAACCGAGGTCCCGTGTCACAGCAGGTGAGGTACGATAAAGATCCCTCCCTGCTCAAAGGCCGTAAGCGCCTAACGTAGGCCTAACTTTTGCAGCCTTTCACCGGCAAAGGTGACGTTTCCATATGAGTGAAAAATTCCCGGACGGGACGTTAAACAATACACATTCAATCAATGAAATATTGATGTAGGTTTTAACCGTTGAATACCTGAATCGGTTTTAATTATTGACTGCCGGTAATAGATTACAAAGATCATAGTTAAAACCGTTAAAATACCAATATTTTTATCCTATGAATACCGGTACAAGTTTTAACCGTTAAATACCGGGATCGGATTTAATCCTTGAGCTAGGTCCAGTGGTTAATAGGTTGTCGATTATGGTCATTTGATCTTCAATCAAACAGGACAATGCTTTGTCAGAGTCCACTCTGCTTTACAGGGGTGTCCACAACTAGGTTGGGGTAAAGATAGAATAAACTTGTGTCCCCTACATGGGAACTGTAAGTCTTCCATTCGCTTAGCAACAACGTTCCGAGGGGGGGGGGGGGGGGTCCAAAGACAATCAGAGATCTTATTAGTGGAAGTGACAGTAGGATTTGGTTATGAGACATTAAGAAGCTATTATAAATATAAAACTCAACAAATTAATACAATGGTACCTACTTATTTCTAAATTCTAAATACTTACATTCAGCATAAAATCCATACTGCACATTCACACTGGCACATTCATGATTCCCTCGCAGTAGGAAGAAGTTCTCTGGATATTTGATTTTGTATGCTAGAAGAAGACATATGGTTTCTAGTGACTGCTTTCCCCTGTCCACATAGTCCCCTAGGAATAGGTAATTAGACTCTGGGGGAAATCCCCCGTACTCAAACAGACGCAGGAGATCTGTGTACTGTCCGTGAATATCACCTGTAAACAATTAAGATATTATGACAATGATTGAGTAATTATCTGTCACAGACATGAGGCTTGTAGTACTTTGTACAATATTATCATGTAACAAATGTTCATGGGATTTTGAAATAAGCATCTGTGTACTGTCCGTGAATATCACCTGTAAACAACAATTATTGAAAAATCGAGAGAAAATGTCAGGTATATATATTTTTTCTTATCATGATAGATTTTGGGGGTATGAAATGTCCATATAGGTGAAGTCATTTTGTTATTTCAATTTGGGGGTGGAGCCAGGACATCGGCCAAAGTTTGTACATTTTCCGTCCAAAATACGGGCTTGAAGACACCAAAAATGACCTAACTTTTTGCTGAAAATGTTCAAACAAACGGGTAGGGGTGCCACCTCTAGATCACCACTGCCATTCATCCACGTTTAAGAATATTCTCACCACAAATTTTGATAGGGGCCTCCAGTTCCAGTAAGATGGGCTGACTGAGGAAGATTTCTCTGGACTTCAGACAGAGAGCCCTGATTTCACTCTCTGTCATTTTGACAGAATTGTTATGTCTGCACCCTCGAACTGAAAAAAAAGGTTCGAATGATAATTAGTATTTGGGTTTCTAGTACACTGTATGCCTACATCAGCACAGGTACCTGAAGTATGGATATCACCCCCCCCCCTCCCCTTTTTTGATAATTTTTTTTTTTTTGCGGCGATAATTTCTCTGAAATATGTGGATTTTAAAATTGGCGGAATTTTCATATGTAAGGTAAATCGTGGTCTCTTGTTTCGAAGAATGTAAACGATAGACGAAGCATTAATTTCTTCTACTCTCAGAGAAATAAATGACAAAATCTTTTTATTTATTGAATTACTTTTATTGGGAGAACTTACATTTTTTCCAAAAACCATTAAAATTTGCGTCATTTTATGAATTACACCTTATCAAAAATGACAGAAAATAATAAAAATTACTGCAAAGGAGACATATTTCTAGCCCTATAAAATCTAGCCCCTTGGCCCCCCACCAGGGCTTCGCCCTGGACCAAATGGGGGCCTCAAGACAGCCCCCAGACCCCCTGTCTCAAAAAATTGCGCCCCCTAACCGCAATTCCTGGATCCGCCCCTGGGGTTCCCTGTCTATCTCATCCTTCTTTCGATTCATGTAATCGTTTCAGGCTTTCTGCAAGTTTTAGAGATTGGCCTTCTACGTGAAGCGTGAATCGATTACATAAATAGAAAGAGGGATGAGATAGACAGGGAATTCACTCATTTGTAACAATTTTTATCAAAAACGGGGGGGGGGGGGGTAAGTAATATCCATACTTCATGTGCCGGTGTACATCACAGGCTCTAGATATTTTGAATATATGATAAAAAGTTGTCTTTCTGTAAACTATAGTTTGTTTACATGAAGACAAATTTTTATTATATATCTAAAACGTCGAAAGCCTGTTGGTTTTAGAAATTGATACCATTAAATTTCCCGCGCTTTGTTCATATACTCAGTTTTAGATAAATCGTACTTATATTTTTCTGACTTCCACAAGCCTATAAATATTCAAAAAGTTGCAACGAAAGAGTTTCAGTTTCAACAGACAAAGGGGATCATTTCATCTATTTCAATCAAAATGATGTGCATTTCATTTTGCCCATGCATGAAAATCATTCATTAATTTTTAAATGCATTTTTGTGCATTTATAAAATTCATTTAATGTGATAAAAAAAAGTACATACCTTCTAAAAGTCGACTGATCAGGTTGTCAACGTTTAATTCCATTTCCGTCATTTTCCCACTAAATATCCTTATAAAAGCTCCAGCACTTTCCAAATCCTGAGATAATTTTGTGCTGCCTGGTATCTAGAAGAAAAAATCAGATTCTAACATAAATATTATACAGAATATAAAATATTTTACCGCCGTTTCGTGTGCTTTCTTTTCATTTAATATTGAGTCATTTATTCTATATTTCTATATTTTATATTCCAACTTTAACTACATGTATCATCACTTGTTATAATTACATGTATGTAATTTTATAAGTGTATGACATATCAAAGTTTTTTATATTGATCATATCATGTAGTATAAATTATCTATATTATAATATATTGTGTTCGTGGTGAAATAACATATATTTGATATGTGTGTAGAAACATAAGATATTGATTATTTATCAGTGAATTCATGCTGTGTTGGTGTAATGATTTGAGTGCACATGGACTCGTGGAGTGCAAGGGGCGTGTCTCGCTGTCATGGACGCTCCTGCCCTCCACTCTTTTACGGTCCAAATGTACTCGTTCGGCCTCAGCAATTGAGAGCCCCTTTCTCGTGCTTATTTTTGGATATCCCGGTGCGTTTCTGTCAGGTCACGTTCGCGAAGATACAAAATTCCAGGTGTGTTATTTACGTTTATAACACCCCCGTACTCTATTTATATACTGTCGACGAAACGTTCACGATAAATCAAAATTTCGTACAGCACAAACGCTCTGAACAAAAGGGGGTAGTTTGTCGCAACAAAAAAATGTCATAAAATAGAAACCGAATTCCAAAAGTACGAATTTTTCTGATAATCCGAGGCGGATCCTGATAAATATGACGTGGATCAGGATTATTAAAATCAGACATATCTCGATACTTCATCGGTCAACGAAAAAATAATGTAAAATTCCAAAAAAAGTTAAATGACAGCGAGACGATGCGGAATATCCAAATTACACGACTTCTTGGCTACACACCTCGCTCTAAAATGACGAATTGTTTGGTCATACTAAAAAAGCATGTGACCACGATAAAAGTTTTGATTGGCTATACCATTTAAGGCATATGATGTTATGTCTTAATATAGAAATGACGACTGATTTCATCATTCATGTTATTGTTAGAAGTAATACGGCCTACAATAATAATGTTACTGCAATCTTTTCTTTATCAGATAATATTTAAATAATATTTAAACCGATATGCTGGATTTATTTGCCAACCTTTATAGGGAAATCAAGAGTGTGAATACAGATCGAAGCATGCATATAAACAACGCACACACACACACACACACACACACACACACTCACACACAGAGAGAGAGAGAGAGAGAGAGAGAGAGAGAGAGAGAGAGAGAGATGTTTCCTATTCCGGTGTCTTGGCATTATAGCTGTCTAAAGAGGCATTTAAGTAATTCCACCCATGTCATCAGATTTTGCAAAATCTATGATCTATTTAGATACATGCTTGATAGGAACATAAATTTTGTTGGAGTCTTTTCCGATAATTATTGTAAAAAATCTTATTAAAAATAAACTACATGTATTTCAAAAGTCTAAATTATAGATGAATAATCATAGTCTGATTAAAACCAACCCCCTTCTCCTGATGACGATAGAAGAAGGAAAGGGGGGGGGGGGGGGAGCTGGTTTTAATCAGACTGGATTAATCAATGATATTGAAAGCAAGGGGAATAACTCTGTTTTATTGATTTCTTCATCAAGTCTATTAATATTATGCGATAGGTTTCCTTTATTATTTTTTTACAGACATTTTATATTTTTTTTGTGAAGAAACAGTTTCATGAAATTGTTAAGAATGCTATGATATCGTCATAACCAGTTTTTTAATGAAATTTTGATAACGCTGTTTAAAGAAAATTGCCATATTCTGACGGATATATGATTCTGTTTATGTATATCTCGCATATTAAAAAGTGTGATGACCTATATATTTTATTTGATAATTTGTTAGTTTTAACTCTAATAAATGGAAATAAATACACATTTTAAACTTGTATCAGATAAAACTGCGAGTATGGAGTTACCTTAAAGTCGACAGCGCTAGTAGTGAAATATCATTCGAGTTTTGTTTTTCTTGACTTTTATGATTGGATATATATATTCACGTTTTACATTGTTAATTTTTGTCTTAAATTACATTATGTACAGTAGAGGAAGTGTAAATATAAACAAGCTGTCTAAACACTTGGAAAAGTCATATTTTATATTGTCAGTAATATACTAACCAAGCAAAAGATGTAAAGCAGGGCAAGCGCTCACTGATGTACTAAACAAGCAACAGCAAAGGCAAGCGCCTATAAGTAAGTAAGTAAATTTTATTTAATGTCGGCTTTGTGTACCAGTAACAACAAATAACATGAGCTCTACAGCGCTCTTAAACCGACTATTGACTGGTCAACTCACTGGAAGGAAAAACAACCCAAAAATCAAGATCTGCTATATCTGTAAAAATCTACCTTTATTTCAATTCTTGTTTTAAAACTATGGGGAAAAAAGATTTTAATATGTTAATTTGTTTATTCTTCATAACATACAAACTCTTGGTCGACGAGAAGTAACGGCGACTGACAAAGGCTTTCAGCGTGGTTATCATTGGTTGTGCGTGTTGATGCAGTAGATACATAGTCCTATTGTCAAAATGCGATAAGAGATGTCATTTTTAGTGATACACAGCATTCAAAATGAGATATAAAACAGCTCCTCAGATACTGCCGTTATGTACTCTTCAGTTTTACTTAGAATTACATCAATTATTTTTAAAGTAAACAACTTCATAATTTACATGTTGGTAAATTACTACAACTTTGCGTTTAAAAATATGTTCCTTCTAATTCAAAATTGAAAAAGAATCCTTTAAAAACAGAGAAAATACGCACCGCCTTCAAATACCTGGTCTGTGAACCCCTGTCAATCAGGAAAAATTAAGATTCGTATTGGATGGTAGAAATTGATGGACAATCAGTAACTATAGTCTTTCTGTATATATACACCATATCTATCTTGGCTGGCGATCGAAGCGTCCGTGGCAATCTTTTGATGCCTACCGCGTAAACCAGCTGGAGAGGGAAACGGTTTTGGCTTTTTCATGTAGAGATAGTCACGCAATAATAGTAGTGAATTTTGCATACAATTATATAAATTATACTAGAATATAGTAGGTTATGCTTAGGAATGGGTACGATTGATAATGATTATTAAGGATTTAGCACGTTATCTACACGGACATCGAGTTTACGCTAAACAGATTAATTATGAGTGAATACATTGTACGTTAATGAAATCTTGTTTACACTCAGTTAAAAATTTATAAGCGAAATTTTCCCTCGAAATATGGCGGCAAAAGCACATGCAACTGTCAACTTATCGGAAGAGAAATTAGCCACTATAAGGACTCTTTCTTGTGTATAATGGTTGGAATTGTGATCCAGAGGAAGAACAAATTCTTCGTCTGGACCAGTTTTCAAAGGAATTGTCGGAAAACCCGAACGTCCTAACTGTTTTTGTAGGCCATGTTCCTGCTCTATAGTTACATGAGTGTCTGTCTGTCAAGACTTCATTATTACAGATCTACACTGAAGGTCAGGTAGCTCTATAGTTACATCAGTGCCTGTCAACACTTCATTATTACAGATCTACACTGAAAGTCAGGCAACGCTATAATTACATCAACATTTAATTATTAAAGATCTACACTGAAGGTCACATAGCTCCATAGTTACATCAGTGTCAGTGTGTCTGTCTGTCAACATTTAATTATTAAAGATCTACACTGAAGGTCACATAGCTCCATCAGTGTCTGTGTGTCTGCCTGTCAACACTTCATTATTACTGATCTACACTGAAGGTCAGGTAGCTCTATAGTTACATCAATGTCTGTGTCTGTCTGTCAACACTTCACTATTACAGATCTACACTGAAGGTCAGGTAGCTCAATAGTTACATCAATGTCTGTGTGTCTGTCTGTCAACACTTCATTATCACATATCAACACTGAAGGTCAGGTAGCTATAGTTATATCTGTGTCTGTCTGTCAACACTTCATTATTACAGATCTACACTGAAGGTCAGGTAGCTCTATAGTTACGACAGTGTCCATCAACACTTCATTATTACTGATCAACAGTGAAGGTCAGGTAGCCCTATATACATGTACAACTTTGGTTGACTGATAATTCTGGTGTACCATCCCGAAAAACTAATTCAAACAGGATAAAACTGTCTCAGCAGGTTTGGAATATGTTGAGTTCATCGTGGGATGATGGTCGGTACATCAGCTGTACATAGCCAGAAAATATGCACATTACGCAGGAACTCCAGTCGGATACTGTAGGTCTGGCAGCCTAACTCTACTATGTATAATTTTATTGTGACCTTGACCTTTGACTTAGTCCAAAATATATACCATTTCCTTAACCTTTACGTACCTTATTACCAAACAGAGAATCGACAGTCAGCACGTAGCAAACTACTTAATATTCTCCTCTCAACGTACTTTTTTCATCATGATTTAAGCAACTCTAACCATCATCCTCTTCATATTGAATATGAAGTCCCTCAGTTAAGGTAAAATGAAATAATCACAAAACAAAACATATACCGACGTAGACTGACAGCATAAAAATATTTACAGACACTGATGTAACTACAGAACTACATGACCTTCAGTGTAGATCTATAATAATGAAGTGTTGACAGACAGACACACAGACACTGATGTAACTATAGCTACCAGACCTTCAGTGTAGATCTGCAATAATGAAGTGTTGACAGACAGACACCTAACAGGGCTCCCTGACTAGTGTAAACTTGTAGAGTATATGTACATGACAGACAGACACCTAACAGGGCTCCCTGACTAGTGTAAACTTGTAGAGTATATGTACATGACAGACAGACACCTAACAGGGCTCCCTGACTAGTGTAAACTTGTAGAGTATATGTACACATGTATAAACAGAAAACACAAAAATCAAAATATAGAAATAGTTTATTGTAATATTGTTCATCGATCAGAGTTTATGGTGACATAGTTAAAACAACAAACCAGATATATATATTGGCTATTCTAATTAACAGCAGATCTCTTCAGTCTATACATACACAACTTGGATTAAATCTATAAAATTCCTGCTCAGTCACATAAATAAAAAAATCCCTAGAAATATTGATAGTGAATTCCTATACCAACACAGAATTAGATTTGTTATTGCAACACGCCATTGCATAGAATCTTCCACGAAACAGAGATTGGGGAATACAGGGTGGTATACGGACAATGAACACAGACTACGACTGCCATTAAACACTGAAGACGAAGCACGAAACGGAGGGCAACACAGGACACAAAACATGCCAACCACATAAAGACCAAAGATGACGCAGAACCTACCAATCACATGTACAGATTCATTTTACTTTAGTTTTCGTCAGATGAGAGAATGTTCTGGCAAAATCCAAATACAACCTGCAGTCTGTGAGGACAATGCTTTTACATATCTCTTCAACAATTCAACCTTAAAACCTCAAAATAAAGACATATTCTAAGCGTACTATTACAGTATTAACACTGAAAACATGTGATTTAGACCGGCCAATGATGCTAAATCTCACATGATTCCAGTGACTATCCTACTCAAACTACAAAATAAATAAGAGATTACGGCCATTTCCTGACACGTATAAGATGCAGATCATTAAAAACCCTGTTATCATTTAAACCAAGCCTCCAACAGATACTTCATTACACATCAGCCAATAATTAGTCATCACTCATCCACTTCCCTATCATCGTACATGTTCAAATAAACATCATTCAGTTACTTTCAGTTTAACATGTTACTTTGTTTAACACGTTACTTTCAGTTTAACACATGATACTTTCTGTTTAACACACTGCCACCCTAGAGAAAGCTTTACATGAAGATGGTGGTAAATTAAGACGTCTGTCTAGTTCATCTAATACACAATGTACAAAGTACATAAACGTACTACAAAACCTCTTGGGTGAACAAGTCTAAATAATAACATGTACTAAGCTACTCTCATGTATATTATTTTTTTAAAATTACCATTGCAAAGCTACAATGTAAATACTTTACATAATACACTAAAGAACATAAAAGGCATATAGACTTTCAGGGACTCAATAGATATGCAATTACAGACATGTTTATGTTTAAAGTGTTAAATGTCCATTTGTATTGAATAATCATTAAATTACAGCTTTCAGTTTCAGTTTCAAAAAAAACCTACACAAACATTATCACAGTTCAGCTTGAATTAGAATATGTACAGATGGTGACGGTGTAGTGTGTACGATAAGTTCACCACATGGGAATAATTTATAGCTCCCATCCAAATCATTTCTTCAACATGCATTACTGTTCTAGTTAAAAGATAGCTTTGATGTCACCTTTTAAAAAATAATAAAATGCACATAAAAGATACGGATGACTGCAATCAATGTAGGTTTAGTGTTGCCTAATTCAGGAACAGATCACATACAGCAACTTTCACTTCATCAAACACTCAGGTTTAATATTACTATCATTATTTTTTTTTTTTTTGGTCTAGGAGAGACTAATTCCAGGACAGGTGTACACCCAGTCTGAGACTTCTGATTATACGCTACACATCTAATGGGCTGCTAAATTACTCTCCATCCAGGGTGATCCCAGACTGTGAAAAGTTCATCTTATGGTGATATGTTGGTGAAGTGGTTTCTTAAGACTTTTTTTCAGTCTCTAGCCGATTTGATTTCTTGTCTACTTTCACTTTTTCTGTTGTTGCTGAGGTCCTCTAGGTGGCGTTACTGGTCGACCTGAATTCAATCCTCCATACTGGTATTTGGCTTTCTTTTCTGAGGGCTTCAAGATCTAATTAAACAAATACAGACAGTGTAGAATCTCAGGTGTTTTTAGGTCACCTGAATTCATTCAGGTGACCTATTGCTATCTGTTTTTGTCCGTCGTCGTGCATCGTGCGACGTGCGTCGTGCGTTAACATTTGACCATTTTCAGCTTCTTCTCTGAAACCCCTGAACCAATTTCAACCAATTTTGGCATATAGCATCTGTGGGTGGAGGGGAACAAAAATTGTGAAATTCGTGGTCCCTGCCCCCCTGGGGCCTGAGGGGTGGGGCAAAAACCATCAAAATGAGTGTAATTTTAAAAAATCTTCTTCTTTACTCCTGGACATCAAGAAGCCAAACTGTGGGCATAATTATAATGAGCGTTGAGCCCTCTACCAAAATTGTGAAATTCATGGCCCCTGGGGCAGGGGTTCTTGTGTTAGGGTGGGGCTCTATTGGTCATATAGTGAAAATGTAGAAATTCTTTGAAAATCTTCTTCTCTGTCTCTGGGTATTAAGTAGACAAATTAATAGCATGGTAATGATGAGCAAGGATGCCTCTTTATAACCCCCACAACAAGTTGTGGGAGGGTATACTGGAATCGGGCTGTCCGTCCGTCTGTAGACGCAATGGTTTCCGGGCTCTAAAGCATTATCCTTTCCACCTACCGTCACCATATCATATATATGGACTACCCATGGATGAAGATGTTCCCTATTGATTTTGGGGTCAAAAGGTCAAAGGTCAAGCACACTGGACATTGAAGTAGCAATATGGTTTCCGGGCTCTAAAACGTTATCCTTTCCACCTACAGTCACCATATCATACATATGGACTACCCATGGGATGAAGATGTTCCCTATCGATTTTGGGGTCAAAAGGTCAAAGGTCATGCGCACTGGACATCGAAGTAGCAACACTCAGAAAAGAGGTAGTTTATACCTATTACCAACACCCTTTGGGAGATTGGGTTAAGCGGGGGGTATTCTTAGTGAGCATTGCTCACAGTACCTCGTTAAAAATTGTGAAATTCATGGCCCCCTGGATCAGGGGTTCTGGTGCTAGGGTGGGGCTCTATAAGTCATATAGTGAAAATGCATTATTTCTTTGAAAATCTTCTTCTCTGTCCTTGGGTATTAAGTAGACAAACCAATAGCATGGTTATGATGAGCAAGGATGCCTCTTTCAAAATTGTGAAATTCATGGCCCCTGGGTCAGGGGTTCTGGTATTAGGGTGGGGCCCTATTGATCATATAGTGAAAATGCATTTTATTTCTTTGAAAATCTTCTCCTCTGCTGCTGGGTATTAAGTAGACAAACTAATAGTATGATAATGATGATCAAGGATGCTTCTTTCAAAACTGAAATTTATGGCCCCTGGGTGAGGGGTTCTGGTGTAAAGGCGGGGCTGACCACATAGCTATTCAATTTTTCTTCCATCCAAAAGTAAGATTTTTATATTTAAACACAAACCTAATTCAAACATTGGAAGGTTGTTACATGATACTCAGGTGACCTATAAGGCCCCTGGGCCTCTTGTTCTTTTTAGAAAAATATTCAAATACAAGAAATGTTCCTGGCATCTGAAATGCCACCCTGCCCCTAACATGACTATCTTGTCTATCAAGTTTATTACTATCAAGTAAAGAGCTATCTTAAGGTGAGGGGTGTGACATTGTACAAATATATTGCAATACACAGAAATAAAATTATATCACAATCAAAATAAATACTTCAAAGAATATTTGTATAATACATGTTCATGATAGAAAATTAAAAACATGGTGGAAACAAAATATATTTTGTGTTTGAGTTTGGCTGGACTTTTCCATTCAATAAACGATCCAGTCTCAAGCCCCAAAATAACCAGTGGTAAAACAAGGGCAAAGACTGATCTAATATTCATTATCTTCATATGGTCAAAATTTCCCCATTACCTACAGATATTCCTGTCCAAACAACTGAGCTTACCTGAAATGAACACATGAGTGTCTCGTCGACAGACATCATCCCCCCAGCATTATCAAATTCCCCGCAGTAATTTGGAGCCGAAAATAGTGTTACTAACTGTCTCTTGGCAAAGAACTCATATCCGTCCTCTACTACCTGTAAACAAGAATTCCTTGTGAGATCTCAATGTATTTGTATAATACTAAATAATACACTCTTCCATTGTGAGATCTCCCTGCCATGAAACGTAAACAAAATTCATTCTATTGCACTACAATACATTGCAAGATATCCCTACCACGAAATGTAAACAAAAGCTCATTCAATCACAAGGCAGCAAATCGTGAGATCCCAAAGTATTTGTGATGTAATTGATTAAACTTTTGTCTCTTGTGATGATGAAATAATTTGTCTTTTAGTATGGCTATCCTCTACAGTAAGATACAACTTTGATATACAATAAAATTCTGCACCCCCCCCCCCCTCCTCCAACAAGACATTAAAAATATCAAAGATGATTCAGATGTCCTATAACTTTCCTTGTAAAACTTATTGAAAATATGAAAAGATTGTTTATGAATTTCTTTGCAACTACTGTTGAAAAATGAACATCAAACAAGCTCTACGTTAAATACACTGAGAATATAAACATGTACAAGTATCTAGAAAGCTACTGACAATTTGTCTTAACTCTCTGAAGATTTTTAACCCGTGTTATGGGGAATGACATTTGTCATCCATCTTAAGCAATCCATTCTAACATACCTGATGGGCTCTACATATAAGATCAAGATCATGACGATTTAAGAATTTGCTAACAACATCTGCACCAAACGTGAAGGACACGCCCCTATCATTCTCTCCCCAGCCTTGAACTTCTTTGTCTGGATCTGACCACAACAGATCACACAGTAAACCTGGGAGAAAAATCAACAAATATTAGTTTTATTTCCAGAGTAGGTGTGTTTAGAGGATTAACACCATATCACCATATATAAATGAATAAATGAAAAATACATCTATAAGTATCATAATCCTTGCCCTTTTAAATTTTATCAGCTACCTGGCAATAGCTCAATGAGTTAACGTGTGAGGCTTCCAATCTATAGATTTCAAGTTTTTCCTGAGTTACTTCCTATTAAATTGCATTTTTTCCCCAATAAATGAGGTAAATTTCATACAAGTTATTAATTTTTAAAGATTGTAAATACCCTTCATTTTTCAATGTGTTATACATTCTTGACTGTGTCTGATTATTCACCTGTTCTGTTCTTACCTGTGTCTGATTATTCACCTGATCTGTTCTTACCTGTGTCTGATCATTCACCTGTTCTGTTCTTACCTGTGTCTGATTATTCACCTGTTCTTACCTGTGTCTGATCGTTCACCAGATCTGTTCTTACCTGTGTCTGATCATTCACCTGTTCTTACCTGTGTCTGATCATTCACCTGTTCTGTTCTTACCTGTGTCTGATCATTCACCTGTTCTTACCTGTGTCTGATCATTCACCAGATCTGTTCTTACCTGTGTCTGATCATTCACCTGTTCTTACCTGAGTCTGATCATTCACCAGATCTGTTCTTACCTGTGTCTGATCATTCACCTGTTCTTACCTGTGTCTGATCATTCACCTGTTCTGTTCTTACCTGTGTCTGATTATTCACCTGTTCTTACCTGTGTCTGATCATTCACCAGATCTGTTCTTACCTGTGTCTGATCATTCACCTGTTCTTACCTGTGTCTGATCATTCACCTGATCTGTTCTTACCTATGTCTGATCATTCACCTGTTCTTACCTGTGTCTGATCATTCATCTGATCTGTTCTTACCTGTGTCTGATCATTCACCAGTTCTTACCTGTGTCTGATCATTCACCTGTTCTTACCTATGTCTGATCATTCATCTCATCTGTTCTTACCTGTGTCTGATCATTCACCCGTTCTTACCTGTGTCTGATCATTCACCTGTTCTTACCTGTGTCTGATCATTCACCTGTTCTTACCTGTGTCTGATCATTCACCTGTTCTTACCTGTGTCTGATCAGTCACCTGTTCTTACCTGTGTCTGATCATTCACCTGTTCTGTTCTTACCTGTGTCTGATTATTCACCTGTTCTTACCTGTGTCTGATCATTCACCAGATCTGTTCTTACCTGTGTCTGATCATTCACCTGTTCTTACCTGTGTCTGATCATTCACCTGATCTGTTCTTACCTATGTCTGATCATTCACCTGTTCTTACCTGTGTCTGATCATTCATCTGATCTGTTCTTACCTGTGTCTGATCATTCACCAGTTCTTACCTGTGTCTGATCATTCACCTGTTCTTACCTATGTCTGATCATTCATCTGATCTGTTCTTACCTGTGTCTGATCATTCACCTGTTCTTACCTGTGTCTGATCATTCACCTGTTCTTACCTGTGTCTGATCAGTCACCTGTTCTTACCTGTGTCTGATCATTCACCTGTTCTGTTCTTACCTGTGTCCGATTATTCACCTGTTCTGTTCTTACCTGTGTCTGATCATTCACCAGATCTGTTCTTACCTGTGTCTGATCATTCACCTGTTCTTACCTATGTCTGATCATTCACCTGATCTGTTCTTACCTGTGTCTGATCATTCACCTGTTCTTACCTGTGTCTGATCATTCACCTGTTCTTCATGTGTCTGATCATTCACCTGTTCTTACCTGTGTCTGGGACATCTGTTGGTCTCATTATCCTCCTGATCTGTTCCATCGACTGAAGATCTGGAGACAAGCCTGTAAAATTAACTTTGGGCTTAATACCAACATAAATAACAAAGACAGGGCTCTCCATCCCCCTAGAATGGGTCTGATAAAAGGAGCCCTCCAAATTGAAAAATAAGCAAACATTAACAGTCTAGAAATTCCAAAATGCGAGACAAAATAAGTATCAAAGATATATTTCTGAAATGATCACCTATTGTCAAAATACAGAGAAATACACATATTTCTAGACTAAACTTTCATACTCATGATGGGGGTGAGGGGTGGGGAGGAGGAGGAGGAGGGGTGGGGTGCTAATTCAATGAATGCAACTGCGCAAAAGTGTACCTTGGTCTTTACCTTTACAGATTTTGAAAAATCTCTTTAAGTGAAACAAAAACTTGAGCGATTGTATGTTATGAATTAAAAAATTCCCAATCTAAACAAAAATTCCTAAATTTCCAAATGTAGAGGGACAGCACCCTGTCCTATAACCTTTTAAACTTTTAGGGTCCAATGGTTCTTAAAGGGACATGAACACATTTTTGGTACACAAAATTATTAAGATTGATGGCATTTGATTGGTATAAAACATACCAACAGACCTAAATTTCAAAATCTGATGCAATGAGGTATTTGAGACATTTTCCAAACTATGGAGCCCTGTTTATATTTACATATCATGTGACTCAACTATTAGCACGGCGAAGTTGAAACTTCAGTGAGAAAAGCTTTTACAACAAATTTTGTTCTGCCCTTTTACTTGGTGCTTGCTCCCTAAATTAAATGTCTAAATGTTAAAATGCTTTTGACATAGATGTACGTGTTAGAAATCTTAGTGTTCTCATCTCCGCACGTGGTTTCCTGGCTATAACAAGCATGTTGACAAACACAATTCTTGGGAGTCGGATTTTATGACTTATGTAAATGCAAAACATATCCTGTATCAAAATACTCTAATCCACTTATCTATGAAGATCTTTATTCCTATATCAAACAAGAGGCCCAATGGCCACATCACTCACCTGAGTCACCTTGGCTCATATTTAAAGATTTTCCCTATATATTTGTATGCAAAACTTTGATCCCCCCCCCCTTGTGACCCCATCCTACCCCTGGGGGCCATGATTTTAACAAACTGAAATCTGAAATATGTCAGAAAGCTTTCATGTAAATATAAGCTTTTCTGGCTCAGTGGTACTTGAAAAGATTTTTCCTATATATTTGAATGTAAAACTTTGATCCCCTATTGTGGCCCCATCCAACCCCCAGGGGCCAGGATTTGAACAAACTTGAATCTGCATTATGCCAGGAAGTTTTCATGTAAATCTCAGCTTTTCTGGCTCAGTGGTTCTTGAGAAGATTTTTAAAGATTTATTCTATATATAAGTATGAAAAACTTTGATCCCCTATTGTGGCCCCATCCAACCCCCGGGGCCATGATTTGAACAAACTTGAATCTGCACTATGACAGGAAGCTTTCATGTAAATTTCAGCTTTTCTGGCCAAGTGGTTCTTGAGAGGATTTTTAAATGACCCCACCCTATTTTTGCATTTTTGTGATTATCTCCCCTTTGAAAGGGACATGGCCCTTCATTTGAAAAAACTTGATAGCCTTTCATCCAAGGATGCTTTGTGGCAAGTTTGGTTGAAATTGGCCCAGTGGTTCTTGAGAAGAAGTTGAAAATGTGAAAAGTTTACGACGCCGACAGACAATGGACAAATATTTATCAGAAAAGCTCACCTGAGCCAAAGGCTGAATTTCAATCGGTCACAAAAATTATGTCCATGCCCCTTTAAGAGGAACCCCATTTTCACTATTTCCAACTTATCTCCTTAAAAGAAGAGATGACCTTGCAGTGGAACAAACTTGAAGCCCCTTCAATAACAGACACCAAACAAACTTTATCAGATAAGTCTTTGGCTTGGGTGAGCTAGTAATTTCTATGTCTTGGGGTGTGTGGGTGAGGGGCTACCATTAAACTGCTCTTACTGAACTGACCGATACAGTTGTAAAATACATAGGTGGATCCCAAATTATTCCCATACATAGTCCTTACCTCCATGACAACAAAATATTTTTTCATCTATGATAGCTGCTATAGGTAAACAGTTAAAACAATCTGTGAATGTCTTCCATAACTTCACATTGAATCTCCTTTTACCTGAAAGACAAATCATTTAATAACTTTTAAAGTGATGACTTAACAATGTTTCTGATTGGCTGAAAAATTTGTTTGATTTCTACATCAAAGAAAACCTGAATCTGGATTCATATCGTGTATTGATACGTCGTATGAATTTGAAAACAAAATCATTCAAAAATGTTAATTAAATCTATTTGATGAGAGAAACTAGTTATTTTACTATTTAAAAACATAATTAAATGATAAGAAATGAATCTTATAATTCTTTTCTTGGTGGCGGTATCATAGGGAAAATTGGACAGAAAACTTTTTTCATCAATGTGCTAAGCACTATACCTATGATACTGCCATCAAGAAAAGAATTATAAGATTCATTTTTTAAGAACAGATAAAACATCTGAACATTTAATACCAGGAAATTCCACAGAAAATATTACAGCAGAGAAAAACTCGTGATTCTATGTTGTTCCCATGGAGGGACAAATCTATCACCATTTTTGGTCACACTTACATTCATCATAAAAGCCGTAAATTCTGTTAATACTGGCATTTTCATGATTTCCTCGCAGTAGGAAGAAGTTCTCTGGATATTTGATTTTGTATGCTAGAAGAAGACATATGGTTTCTAGTGACTGCTTTCCCCTGTCCACATAGTCCCCTAGGAACAGGTAATTAGACTCTGGGGGAAATCCCCCGTACTCAAACAGACGCAGGAGATCTGTGTACTGTCCGTGAATATCACCTGTAAACAATTAAGATATTATGACAATGATTGAGTAATTATCTGTCACAGACATGAGGCTTGTAGTACTTTGTAAAATATTATCATGTAACAATTGTGCATGGGATTTTGAAATAACCATAATACTAATAGAGAAATGAAATGCATCACTGAATGAAATTATTATCAAGTGATTTGTTAAGAAATTTGGCAAAAAACTACCATTAAAATTGCCTACAATGAAATAGAAAATGATGTTTGAAAAACAAAGCCATCAAACTGACAAAATACAGAGACTTCTCAAATACCATCTAAAGAAAAACAACTCAATCTGTACCTTAATATTAACTATTATCTCACAAAAATCAAACTGTGTGATGGTGTTTCAAACATACACAGATTTAAATGTCAAATACAGAAAATGATTTGAAGGTACAAAAATATTTGTTTGTCCTAAGTAGGTACATATAGCAATTCAAATGCACTACTAGTTTTTTTCTCTGCACATGGTTTCCACATTCACTAACATTGACTACTTACCACAGATTTTCAGAGGAGCCTCTAACTCTAGTAAGATTGGCTGACTGAGGAAGATTTCTCGGGATTTTAGACACAGTCCCCTAACTTCAGTATCTGTCATCTGTACCGTCTTTCCTGGTCTGCAACCTCGTACTGTAACAGAGAATCATCACAGAGTCAGTCGTATTGCATGCTAGGACTGGTCAAAGTGCTCCCTAAGAGAACAAATATAAGCATGTAAATATCAGAGAGAGAGAGAGAGAGAGAGAGAGAGAGAGAGCGTTTTTAAATTTGATTGCAAGCAAAGGCCATAGCATTTCTGTCATAAGATACTTCTAAAAAGACATGTTATCTGTGTCATCTGCATGAAGCAGAATACATATATATTTTATCAATTAGTTAGGATAATGAATTATCAAGTTAAAATGTAATCAAGAGATCGCTTTGTATGATTAAACATTTCTGCAATGTCACAAAATGGATAACTAAAGGTATAAAAATCATAGCACACAATTCATATTGTAACAGGAAGGAAGAAAATGCAACACATCAGACCAGGATTCGAATCCAGGTTCCCCAAAGTCAGCTGCTCTACCAACTGAGCTCTCTGGCCACCGACAATCGAACCCGGCTGACCACTACATTCCTCCCTTGTGAAATATCTTCACACCTTGAAGACAACATTAACCCTGGATCTTTATCCCATGGCAGACATTTTCACATGTAAGTTACAGGGGCTGGTCTACAGCACCAAATGTAATAGGAGGGGGGAAAATGCAGCGGACCAGACCGGGATTCAAACCTGGGTCCCCTTGAATCTCTAGTTAGGTGCTCTACCAAATGAGCTATCTTAACCACTGGCGTTTTAACACATCTGACCACCACAATATTATACTAGTATAGAAGACTTCAGCTAAAATTGTGTTTCCTTCTCCTTACAACCCTTCACTTGGACCTATGAGTAAGCAAGTACATACATGTACAGTGTTCGAAATTAACCATAGACCAATAGACCAAGTCTATGTCAAATGACACTGGTCTATGCCAATTGTAATTGAGGAAGACCAAATTGTCTATGCCGATTTTCTAGATTTAAAGCAGTAAACTTATCACAAAGGGCCCAGCATGGTTAGTCCACGTCTGATAAACTTTAAGGAGAAAGACAGATATTGTTATGGAAAAGGAAAGAAAATATGCTTTCTAAGTACATTAGAAATAAAGGAAAATGTTATAAATTTGTGTTATTTTTTTTTCAATGTTGCGGCCTTTACCAATTCGATGAGGTCTATGTCATCTTGTTTTGGCATAGACCTGTGGTCTATACCAAGTTTTAAACCAATTTCGAACACTGCATGTACAGGAATATATCTGATTTTGAACAATAAACTGCAGACTCGGCCACACACAATTACTTCCACCAAAAAGTTTGTTGTTATCACAAATACAAACATGATTATTTACAAAACATTGTTAATTATTGAACCTTGGTGATGGATTGTATTCATAATCTAAATTAACATCTAATCACAATGACTCATCACTCCTATTGTTTACAATTTTCTGCTATTTCAATAACCTGGTCACTGGCAAGATTTCTACCCGTTAAACGGAGAGATGTGTGAAAACATTTCGAGACTTGGTACACGTTTTCAAGAATGAAAATAGATTCTTTTTTTAATTACAATTATAAATACCATATAAACAAATGCACTGTTAACACGATACACACAGGTTACAACATGTAAGAAGATAAAGTAAATGTACATACACTAGCAGACATAATCTAATCTTATACATTCTTCATAATAGTACGGAACAGGTTGGGAACACTTCCCCTGTAGCAAGATATTCTCGCTAAAACATGATTATCCCTCTTTAGCGAGAAATAAACATGACCATAAACAGGTGTTTTGGCGTCTTTATTAAAAATAATGGCAAATCCCGTGCAACGCTGAATAAGTGCGACACGCACTCAACATGATGCGCATTGTTTCTATGAAATTGAATACATATTCATGAGATTGCATATCAAAGTTGCTGCGTAAAGGGAAGCAGTCTGAAATCCAATACACAGCGCGAGTGTTTTTGTTTTGATTGATATATTTGCAGAAGTATCAGACATTTTAGCACTTTTTCTTTTCACGTGAATCATGAAGAGATGTCCTCCCCGGGTGTTTTTCTCGGTTGTATGGGATATAGTTATTCTCGATAGAGAGGGATAATCGCGTTTTAGCGAGAATATCTCGCTATAGGGGAAGTGTACCCAACCTGTGGAAGGATCCAGGGAAGGCTTGCAGAATGTATACATTCTACCCCCCCCCCTTTTCCTTTTCAAACTTTACCTCAACCTCATCTCCGTCGCGCCCCAAAACATGTAATGAGGTAACTGTTACGTATAAAAACTACCATTCGAAAAAGTTATACTTATTTTTTTTATCTGAAAAACAGAAGTATTACTTCCGCAGAGCCCACCAACCGGAAGAAGTTCATAAAGTTCTGTTTATGTTAAATATTTCTAAAAACAGTTGTGCGGTTGAGCATCCTTTCAAAATTATCAGTTATCTGACATCCAAATAAAAACCAATACCCTTCGTTATCCCTGATCAGAGAAAACAAGTAATGGTGCAATACCTTCCAAAAGTCGGGAAATGAGGCTGTCAACATTCAACTCTGTGTCCGCCATTTTCGGCACAAGTGTGACGTCAGTCGTTGCCAGAAAGGGGCGTATGCCTGACTCAGCTAGCTTGCTCCGTCAACTTACACCTCTGGCAGCTGAAATAATATTGAAAAAAGATAGATAGAAAATAATCAGGCGATAAATTTCTGTGTTGTTTACCAATATATCATGTGAAATAGTTAAAAAAGAAAAACAGACGCGGTGGGGCGGATCTTATTTCCCTGGTCCATTTTTCAATATATATAAATATGGCACGCCAAATTCACAAAAATGAGCTAAACATAGTTTCACAGTTGATAAACTAGGTTTATCGACTGTAAACTATAATTTACGAACTGTAAACTATAGTTAACGATTCGTTAACTACAGTTTTCATCCGTAAAACTATATTTAACGGTTGTAAACTATAGGCCTAGTTTACAAATGCTAATCCAAGTTTATCTGTCTTTAAATAAACGTTAACAATAAATTTTGCTGATAAATACAGATTCACTTTTGTAAACTATAATTTACATTCGTTAACTATAGTTCACAATTGTTAATCCTAGTTTCACAAATTGTGATACTAAATTTATCAGATAAACTTAATAATAGTTTAGACTTGTAAACCTTAGTTTACAATCGTGAAACCGTATTTATCAGATAAACTATGTTTTGCAATCGCTAATGATTGTTTTCATTGTTAATTATAGTTTACGATTGTGAAACATAGATTATCTGTTAACTATGGTTTACAGATGTGAAATATAGATTAACGTCGTTAACTATAGTTTACGGTCCGTAAACTATAGTTTACAGTCGATAAACCTAGTTTATCAACTGTGAAACTATGTTTAGCTCATTTTTGTGAATTTGGCGTGCCATATTGATATATATATATATATAGAGAGAGAGAGAGAGAGAGAGAGAGAGAGAGAGAGAGAGAGAGAGAGAAGAATATATTTATTCACCAATCAAGGGCCCGCAGGGGGCATATACAAATTAACAATTAAACATTTTAACTACATGATACAATTTACCAGTGGCGTAGCTTCCATTGAGGCAACCGAGGCAGCTGCCTCGGTAACAAAAAAACAAAAAAAAAACACCTTTTACGTTGTTAAAATGTCGATAGACCCCCTGCCTCGGTAATATTCGAACCCAAGCTACGCCTATGTTAATTTACACATGTGTATCATATACACATGTTACCAGGTAAGGGTTTCTACATTGACATACAGCTAGTAGGGGGAGGGGGCATTGCATTATATACAGCTAGTACAGGTACAACCACCATAATCCCACCATGCATTATACACAGCTAGTACACGGCTAGGTACCACCACAATCCCATCATGAATGTGCATTATACACAGCTAGTACGGGGACTATCATCACAACCCCACCATACATTATACACAGCTAGTACGCAGTGGCGGATTTAAGGAGGGGGGGGCGAGCCGGCGCCCCCCCCCCCCCTAAAATTTTCAAACTTAAGGTAAATCGTGGTATCTTTTTCAGAAAAATGTACTAAACAATGTAAGAAGCAATAATTTCTTCCACTCCCGGAGAAATAAATGACAAAATCTATGGATTTCTTGAATTACTTTATTGGGAGAACTTAATTTTTTTCCAAAAGCCCTTAAAATTTGCGTCATTTTATTAGTTTCACCTCATAAAAAATGATAGAAAATAGTACAGAAGAATAAATAGGAGATATATTTCAAGCCCTATGAAATCTGTAAAATCCAGGAGCTTCCGGGGGCTTCGACCCTTGGACCCCCACCTGGGCTTCACTCCCAGACCCCCTGCCTCATAAAGTGGCGCCCCCCGTAACCACAATTCCTGGATCCACCCCTGGTACGGGGACCGCCACAACTACAATCCCATCATGTATTACTGTATGCAGCTAATTCAGGGACCACCAAAATCCCATCATGCATTATAAATTGTACGGGGATTATGATATTCCTTGAACTAGTTGTGTATAATGCATGCATGAGATTGTAATGGTCCCCGTACTAACTGTGTATATAATGCATGATGGGATTGTAGTGGTGGCGGTCCCCGTACTAGCTGTGTAATGCATGATGGGAGTGTAGTGGTGGCGGTCCCTGTACTAGCTGTATGTAATGCATGATGGGATTGTAGTGATGGCGGTCCCGTACTAGCTGTGTATAATGCATGATGGGATTGTAGTGGTGGCGGTCCAACGCCAGCGACCCCACCCCTCGTTTAGTATGTCTCCCCATACCTCTGAGACTGTAACCATCCGTTCTGAAATTTATGGATCCAAAACTAATTGCACCTGGTATATATAATCAACTTCGGATATGTCAGCCTCCAAAAAAAAAAAAAAAAAAAAAAAAAAATCCCTGGGTTTATTGTGTGCACGTTAATTTTCCACTAGCAACGCCCCTGATCACAATTCAATTCTGACCAGTGTCCAGACGGAAACTTATTCTTAACAAATATTGTATCATATATCTTGACTTGGCACAGGCACCGTCCCTTGGTACCCTCTGTATTCATGACAACATTTTATAATATTGTTTTATTTTATTACCCATATAACATCCTTGTTGTACAGCACATCTTCAATCAGTATTATAAGCCAACTCAAGACCAATGTCAGTGTAGAAACCCATAATATGTGTGTGGTAGTACAGGTGTACATTTAATTAATTGTATCATACAGTTATATATATATAATTATTAGAATTGTATACTATACTATAAGT
The DNA here is from genome assembly GCF_947568905.1 of Ostrea edulis. NCBI lineage: Eukaryota > Metazoa > Mollusca > Bivalvia > Ostreida > Ostreidae > Ostrea > Ostrea edulis. Next base: position 80,888,662 of record NC_079168.1, read on the forward strand.
AAGCTGTCATGGATAATTAACATGTGTATATAGCATACATGTGTACATATGGTATCATGTATTTATTTTTAATTGTGTACATATAAATAAACCGTCTCGAATACTTAAGGTACAAGTCTGATTGATTTGGCTCAAGCACAGTCTATTGTTTTACTTTATATCTATATTGAATCTTATTGTATAACTGCACATGCCTCTGAGGGCCTTTGATTGACGAATAAACAGAGAGAGAGAGAGAGAGAGAGAGAGAGAGAGAGAGAGAGAGAGAGAGAGAGAGAGAGAGAGAATGTACGTATAGCTAAGGGCACCTGCCATGGCATTGTATTTTTAACTAGGGGTACCACCTCCCAGTTAACTATCCGAACTTTAATTTACTATTTTATTTGGTTTGAAATATAATGCATATCATATTTGTAATTAAGGCCTCTTTACAAACATATAAGTCGAGTTGTGATTGGCATGTCTTTAACTTTGTATTCATGATATTACTCAGAAATTTAATAATGAGGAAAATATTTAATACCTTGAAATATGCGAGAACAACACAAAGACCAATTGTGCTTCATGTTTCATTCATGAGAAGACTAACGCGTGGCTCAGAATGTTTGGGGGTAAGTGAGTTTGAGTGCGAGGCATGTAATCGAAGCATTAGAAAAATCGGGTCAGAAGCTGAAAAACTTGTTATCTTTCTCTCCAAGGATTATCTTAGCTTTTATCTTCCACCAATCAGGACCCGCCTGAGTTTTGGAAAATTCTTGTTCGGTCTGATTATCCTGACGCTGTAGGGGGGATTGCGAGTTAATGGTTTAGACATCACAGGATTAGTGTTCAGACAGTGGTCAGCTGGTCAGTTATGGAAGCTCGGGTGTTTTTTGAACTTGGGGTACTTGTGTTGGGAATTTTGTGTACTAGTGTGTGTGTAGGAGTACCTTATGACCTATTCTACTCCTATGGACTAAAGTATGGTGATGCAGTATTGGAGCGTACAGACGATGTTAGCTCTAACGAGATAATGCTAAACGCACCTGTTGTCTTCTATGATCAACGATACAACAGTCTTTTTGTAAGTAGCAATTAAACCGTTTGGTGGTAAAGAGAGTTGAATTCTGAAGTCTTTAAAAATGTTTCAGGCTACCTCAGCCATACCTGTAGTGAAACGGGATTACATAAATTACATCCCCCTCCTTCTCCCATTTCTTTCTTGATTATGGCTTTTATCTGCTACATTTCAGTTTATACTGTTTAAATACTCCTCATGATCTTTTTAGAAAATGCAAAACGTTTTTCTAGATGTCCCTATTGTTATAGTTTTACCGGGGGGGAAAAGCTAGTGTCCGCTTAACATATAGTGAATAACACCCAAGGATTCCGTAATCCCGCATTAAACACCACGAGACCTGTTGTGTTTATTCAAATTTAATGAATTTCGAATTAATCCGGTGTCACAGTGCTTTGAGTAATTGTGTTTATTCAAGTGATTTCACACAAAGCATCCGGGAAAGTGAATCGTGTCATGTAAGGTTTTCAACTTCATGTTTCTAATGGCATTTCCGGTATATAGAATGATCTATTTTTGTCAAAAATCAAATACACAGACGTGAGACTACAACCAAGAGGAGACGTGCCGATGGATAGAATAACAGCGGGGGATGGGTTATCCCGGCCCCATAAATCAACTCACAAGTCAAAGTATAAATTTTTGACCGCTTTTAATATGAGGCTTTAATAAATGTGGACATACTAGTGCCCTCAAGGCCAGGGGCAGCATGAAAATACATGCAAATGTATACAGCAAAGAAAAAGACGTGATTACATTACACATAGTTAATACGTCTTATGGCGTGACTGTTTGAGGGCGAAGCAAAAAATATTGGCATTAGTATTTAGATCCATAACAGGACAAAAATATCCCGAAATATTAGCACCTAACGTGTGAGGACAGAGCTCAATCAAAGTATTCTAACTTTAGACAATTTTGATCCGCCTGTTCATTGAACGCGGGAAACTCTATGCAACTGATGTAAACAGCGCATTGTGACGTCATATTCAGCGTCAGTGTTTAGCAAATATACAAACATGGCCAGGAGACATTGTACAATCGCGTTAATTGAGGAGTGATTATATTTGATTAAGAAAATAAGAATTACATCCTTTAACGGATTTTATGTAACATCTCAGAACGACGTGAACTTGGGTACACAGCTAGACTCAAAATGGAGAAATACATGTCCATGCGCTAGAATTCGAATCGACGCCATTGGGACCAAAATTTTCAAGTTCCATAGGTATAGTTTAATTTTTCACTAGTTTTCTATATTTTCCTTTTAAACATGTATATACGTGTTACCTATAGGGAGAGCTCTGCTCTCACGACCCTTCCGGCTGTGAGAGGGCTTCGCCCTCTAATACAGTAAATACTGTGTAACTATTAATTACATATAGTCCCGTGGGGATCCGGGTCATAGGTGCTTGGATCATAATATATGAATACACATCTAACCTTATACACATGTAGATAGTCATTGATTATTTACATATGTATAAGGTTAGAAGTGTATTCATATATTATGACCCAAGCACCTATGATCTGGGTTAAAATAGGTCCTCAGTACCCCTTGCTTATCATAAGAGGTGACAAAATGGGGCAGTCCTTCAAATGAGACTGCAAAAACCGAGGATCTGTGTCACAGCAGATGTGGCACAATAAAGATCCCTCCCTGCTCAAAGGCTGTAAGCATTGAGCATAGGCCTAAATTTTGCAGCCCATCACCGGCAGTGTTGACGTCTCCATATGAGTGAATTATTTAAACATTCTCCAGAGGGACTTTAAACAATATACAATCAATCTGAATCAATTGCGTATATTGTTCAAAATAAATTCCTCAGTTATATATCTAGAATGTGTATGAATTTTTGTTCATCATTAAGTGCATTAAAATTCTGTACTGTTTTTTCTATAACACCACAAAATAGATTTTTGTGTATGATATTACGGATATCGGATGATGGGAGGGAATGTTTTGTTTTGTAAAGTTTCTTGGTAGCTGTTTTGAGAATTTCTTTTGTAACATCATTTCAAGTACATGTAAAAGACCATTTTGTCTCCATTTGATTTTATTTGTCCTAAATAAACCAGCATATTGTCACTGACCACCACAGTTGTTCAGTGTGTGCAGTACTCACAGTCTCATGTCAGCTTGGCTTTGCAAATATTACATTTTGTCAATACGAGTGAGTTCTGTTCTGTAGAGGGGGGTATACATGTACATTAGATACATGCTATCCACACTTCAGGTGGTTGTGGGAGGAAAGCTCTATCACTAGGAAGGGGGTCCTATCACTATGGAGGGGCCGTCCTATCACTATGGAGGATTAGTCCTATTACTATGTATGGATAGTCCTATCACTATGGAGGGGCTGTCCTATCACTATGGAGAGGTAGTCTTATCACTATGGAGGCCCATCCTATCACTATAGAGAGGTAGTCCTATCACTATGGAGGGTTAGTCCTATCACTATGGAGGGTTAGTCCTATCACTATGGAGAGGTAGTCCTATCACTATGGATGGGTAGTCCTATCACTATGGAGGGTAGTCCTATCACTATGGAGGGGTAGTCCTATCACTATAGAGGGGTAGTCTTATCACTATCATCATCATCCATTTTGATTATCCAGGCTAAATTAATCCTTTTGCAAGGGTGAGGCCTGGCTGTCCTGTTGAGGACAAAGTTGTTTTTCCAGACTTGGCGATCCAGTGGATTGATCTTATCCAATCCTGTACACTCTAGGTCTTGTTTTACTATATCTCATTCCATGTCAGCTTTGTTCTACTTGGAGCTCAATATCCAGTAACATTCAATGTACGAACCTGTGATATCCAACCTGTACTAGTATGCTCAACATGGCCTAACCATCTCAGCCTACATATCTGGATAACATCAGCAAAGTTTCTGATGTTAAGCTGAGTAATAAGAGACTCAAAAGTGACACTCACTTCAGGATTGAGAAGGCAGATCCATCTTATCATGGCTTTGTTGTTGCGTATTAGTTTCCTTAGAGTGGAGGGGTCGTACTATCACTATGGAGGAGTATTCCTATCACTATGGAAGAGTCGTCCTATCACTATGGAGGGGTAGTCCTATCACTATGGAGGGGTAGTCATATCACTATGGAGAGGTAGTCCTATCACTATGGAGGGGTAGTCCTATCACTATGGAGGGGTAGTCCTATCACTATGGAGGGGTAGTCATATCACTATGGAGAGGTAGTCTTATCAC